>NW_027472283.1:0-45539 GCF_965638725.1 Aptenodytes patagonicus | reverse complement strand
AGTGTTGTAACAGCTGAGAGGACTTGAGGAACTGGGGCCGGGAGGCACGATTTCTCTACCAACCCACAGCTCCTGGACCAAGCAATGAGGGAAGGGGTCTTCTTAAAACTTGGTCTAGTTGTCAAAATATAGCAGGGTCCTCTCGTTACAGAGGTGCTAGTGTTCTTTTAAATTAGCTTGGGAAAGTGTATGCTGCAGATAAGCAACCTGGCAAACTCGGGTTTGTAGACTTCTGGACTCAAGCTCACTGCGGAGCCCTACAAGGCTGCTTTCATGCCCTAGTTCTGAGATTTCTGGCTGTAATGATTGCTTACTTTTTCTCTAGTTGAGTGTGGACTGAGAGACAGGAAGTGTTTTGAAAGCTATGCAGTGACATAGGCTTACTTTAAATAAAGAAGTTTGTTATCTCAAACTTGGTCTGTATTGTATGTTATGAAAGGCCATCCAAACTTTTTTCAAGTATGGTTAAAATAAAACAGTGGGTTTATTTTAAATAGAAATGTGCAAACTGGGCACGAGTAGAAACGCTATGAACTCTGAGCAAAACACAGAGCAAAGCAGGGAATTCCGGTACGATTGAAGCATAACTGATGCTTGCTTATTTATTTTCAATCTGGGAGCAGAGATGCATTAGACTTAGTGGTCCCTTTACTTCTAAAGGAGCACAGCGTGCGATGTTTTAATCCCTTTTCAACTTAATTGTGTCCTGGTAGACCAGGATATGCTGAAATAGGTGTTGAGTCTTGGGAACTGTACACGTAGTGGAAGTGAGTAGCAAAACACAATGTGGGTTTCACTAGTTCTACTGTTTTTTAGGGCTTTGGGGAAGTCTTACTCACAACTGGAGGCAAGGGTATCTGCCGATACATCATCTGCAGTTTCTGGGACCACAGCTGCATCTGGCAGCTATTCAGTGGGGATTTCACTGCTGCTGTAGTACGTGTTAGTAGAACCTCTTGCATTCACTAAGAATGATGTAGGGTGATACCTGCTTTTAAAATGGAGCCAAACTGCTTGGGAAGAAGAACAGAAAACACGTGTCCGAAGAAGTTAACAGCAGAAGCAGCTTAGTCACAGAACATGTACGGGTTTACAAATACTATCATGATTGTTTGCAAAGACTATAATGATTGTTTCCAGCACTCATTGTATCACTGTTGTGATCTATTGCCATCTACTATAAGGAAGTCTTAATGAGGAAATGGCATATTAAAAAAAAAAAAGGGGGGGGGGGGGGAGGAGTCATCGAGGAAAGCAGGCGGGGAGCTTGGAAGTGCACTGCCAGAATCCAGTGTTTTCAGTTGTCTGATTTATTCTGCATCAGGAAATCTCCTCCCTGCCTTTATGATAGCGATTCTGCATGACCCGGTGTCCTGGGTAGTATGTACAGAGTAACAGTCCTTTATTGCAGTCTGGGAAAAAGGGAATGTGTGTAATATTTAAAACGGCTGATACTGGTTCCTGGTTGCAGGCTTCGTTGACCCAAGGCATCCCTTCATAACCACACTATTGCCTACGGGAGACTTCTGCAGAACAGAAGGGAACGGTCAGGAAGCAAAGATGATCTCCTTCAAGCAACTGCCTCTTGAAGCAAAGGCTGCAGGAGTGGTTTTCTTCTCCATGATGCTATCACGGAGTTATCTGGCAGAACAACTCGAGCTCAGGATGCGGCGTTGGCTTCTAAGGCTGCAGATGGCAGTATTTGCTAATGCACTCATGTTGATAGGATCTCTTCATGTTTGGAGAAGCACAGTCACCACGTTCTCCAGGTCTTCAGCTGCCAGCTCCTTCTTTTTCACGCCATGGAAAATAGCTGTGTGAGGGGAGGGGAGGAGGGGTGAAGGGCCGGGCTCACCTTGAAGTGGGCGAACTGCAGGTACTTGCAGGGCTCGCGGCGCTGGAAGTCCTCGAGCAGGTCGCGGCCGGGCTGGGCCTGGCGGAAGGCGGGCAGCCCCTGCTTGCAGCGCCGCAGGCACTGGGCCCGCCTCAGCACCCCGGCCAGGAGGCGCAGCTCGGCCAGCGCTCCCCCGGCGGCGCTGCAGTTGCGGTGGCAGAAGGCCTCGCTGTCGCGCAGCAGGCGGTAGAGCCGCATGCTGACCTCCAGGTAGTTGACGCCCTCGGGCCAGTTCTCGGTGCTGTAGTGGTCCAGGCCGTAGCGGCAGGCGGACTCGAGCGGCATGAGCTCGTCCCGCGGGAAGCTGCGGAAGCTGTGGCGCTCGTACTGCGCCGCCGCCAGCGCCAGCCACATGGCTGCGCCTTCGGCCGCCGCCCGGCCACCACGTCGCCGCCACGGGGAGAGCGGGGCGGGGCCGGGGGAGGGGTCGGGTCGGGGTCGGGGGAAGCCGGTCCGGCCCCGCCCCGGGGAGGGTGTGCGCGGCGGTGGGGGAAAGTCGGTGGTGGGGAAAGCGGGGCCGGGGCGGGGGAGCTAAGGGCGGCGCTGGCGCCGGGTCTGGCGGGGGAGCGCGCAGACACCCTACGCTTAACAGTGCCCGATCTCGGAAGCTAAGTAGGCGTGGCCCCAGTTACTACTGGGATGGGAGACCACGCGGGGACACCCTTTTTTGCCTCTGCCCCTTTCTGTTTTGGGTTTTTTCCCCTTCCTCTCTTGCCCTGGATTTCGTCGTCCCCCTTCTAAAGCCTCCTCGGCGCAGGATGTGGAAATCGGCCGCATGGGTGGAAATGGGTGAAGGGCCATCTGCCACCTCCTTTTTGTCCCGCCGGCGCCGCGGTCTGCAGCGTCAGCACCTCTGTTGCTGGCCTGGAGACCGGGAGACGCATCTTCCGCCTCCTTGGGGCGGGATGGGTGGAGGTGTGCGAGGCCTTTCTGCCCAGCCAAGGTGGCGGGGGGGCTTCCTTCGTCCCCTCTGAGGAGCTGGGGGCAAGTCCCCGGGCCTGGGCCGGGTGGAGCGTGTGGGGTGGTGGGAGGCGAGGGCAGCAGCAGGCAGGCGGGCAAGGCAGGGCACTGATGGCAGCGCGCTAATGCTGCGGGTGCCGGTGGGAAGGGGGGATGCCCGTGCTGCGCCAGGCAGTTCCCCGGGCAGGCGGCGGGGCGGGGCGGGGCGGGGCGGGGCGGGGCGGAGCAGGCCCGGCCCGGCGGGGCAGTCAGCTGACGCCGCCGTGTCATGGGACGGCGGGCTGAGGAGCGTCCGCTCCGCCGTTGCTCCCTGCGTGCCCGCCGCCGTCCGTCATGCTGCGGCTCCTGCTCCCGGCTTGGCCCGGCTCCTCCGGGCGGCGGTGAGTCCCCTCGGCTCCCCCTCCCCTAAGGGCACCCGCTGCGCGGCGGCGGCGGCGGGGGGCTGCGCCGTGCGGCCTCTTGGCTGGCTGTTGGGGAGGGCCCGAGCCCTGAGGGGCGCGGGGGGCCGCCGGGCGGGCACGGCTCCCGGCTGGTAGGGGGCCTCCTCCTGCCCCCGGAGGAAGCCGATTAACTTCGGTCCGTTTTTAATTCATTAGCGATTTGTGGCTCGTGGTGGTGTTCTTCAGAGCGCCGGTGCTGGGCCTGCGGCTGCGCCGAGGGGGGAGCTGCCGGGGCAGGTGCGGCGGCGGGCCGGCTCCCTCTCCTGAGCAGGCCTGCCTGCTCCCGGCCACGCCGGCCGCCGCGCTGGGCCCTCGCCCTCGCCGTTTTGTATTGAGGAAGGGCAGGCACCGCCAGCCCTTGCACCCCGGGCGGTGAGCTGTGCCGCCTTCTTCAGGGGGTGATCGCCGGGGTCGCTGCCTGCTGGACGTGCGGGCCGAAACGGTGCTGCCAGCTGTACTCCTTCCACCGTTCAGACTCTGCTCTGAGAAATAATATCTTACAAGGCCTCATTAAGCAACCCGGGGCGGGGGTGTGGGGGGGGAGGCAGGCAGAAATTGAGCTGCAGTTACCTGATACCGACACTCCATTAGCAGATGCCATGGGAAAACTTGCTCTTCCTGTGGTGTGCGAGAGGAGGGAGAGGAGTTTTCCCTGTTCTGCCCAGGTTCAGCATTGCCTCTCTTGTTGCAGCTTCGTCCAGTGGCACGCCGTACCGCTGCCTAGCCAGGGGCCTAGGCAAATCCTTAGTCTTTGCAATTGCTGTGGGAGCCGTGCCTTGTCACTTACGCCTTGCGTTTGAAGCAGCGTGTCAGTATTATCTTGATAGATGTTGCAACTGAATGTTGCGCAGGTGGTTAAAGCTGTGTGAAAAGTAGCACAGCCTCATGGGAGACCTTTGTCACAGGGAAGATTGGGTGATAGTAAGTATGGTCTCTGAGGGGTGGGGTTACGGCTGAGACTTAGAAAATTCCGAAGAAGGTGGTGGGTAAGAGGAATGGAGAACCAATACTCAACAAATTTGGTAGTATTAGAAGGGGGGCACTTGGTGGATTTAGTAGATCAGCTGTTTATTTTATCAGAGATAAAATGCTTCAAAAGTATATAGTGAATTTCAGGAATTTGCTGCTATAGGAGGTGGTAGAAGCGGACAGTATTTAACAGATTCCAAAAAAGGATTAACCAAATTACAATACATCAGGTTCATAAACAACATCCAGAAATGACTAGGCAAGGATTTGCCTTCAAACACCCCTAATGTAGCAGCTTTGTCTGCTGGAGGAGTATGAAGGAAGCAGACCACAGGCAGTGGCCGGGGTCATGTCGTTTCCTTAAACAGCATTTCTTACTGCTATTGTCCAGACAGAATATGGCCTGGCGTCTAGAGGAACTGTGGACTCAAACTGGTAGGGCATTTCTTATACTCTTATCCTGCTTAGCTTTGTTTATTTTCTATAGAGGCGCGTGTGTAAAATAGCACTGTTTTTTAAGAATAGTGTTGTAACAGCTGAGAGGACTTGAGGAACTGGGGCCGGGAGGCACGATTTCTCTACCAACCCACAGCTCCTGGACCAAGCAATGAGGGAAGGGGTCTTCTTAAAACTTGGTCTAGTTGTCAAAATATAGCAGGGTCCTCTCGTTACAGAGGTGCTAGTGTTCTTTTAAATTAGCTTGGGAAAGTGTATGCTGCAGATAAGCAACCTGGCAAACTCGGGTTTGTAGACTTCTGGACTCAAGCTCACTGCGGAGCCCTACAAGGCTGCTTTCATGCCCTAGTTCTGAGATTTCTGGCTGTAATGATTGCTTACTTTTTCTCTAGTTGAGTGTGGACTGAGAGACAGGAAGTGTTTTGAAAGCTATGCAGTGACATAGGCTTACTTTAAATAAAGAAGTTTGTTATCTCAAACTTGGTCTGTATTGTATGTTATGAAAGACCATCCAAACTTTTTTCAAGTATGGTTAAAATAAAACAGTGGGTTTATTTTAAATAGAAATGTGCAAACTGGGCACGAGTAGAAACGCTATGAACTCTGAGCAAAATACAGAGCAAAGCAGGGAATTCCGGTACGATTGAAGCATAACTGATGCTTGCTTATTTATTTTCAATCTGGGAGCAGAGATGCATTAGACTTAGTGGTCCCTTTACTTCTAAAGGAGCACAGCGTGCGATGTTTTAATCCCTTTTCAACTTAATTGTGTCCTGGTAGACCAGGATATGCTGAAATAGGTGTTGAGTCTTGGGAACTGTACACGTAGTGGAAGTGAGTAGCAAAACACAATGTGGGTTTCACTAGTTCTACTGTTTTTTAGGGCTTTGGGGAAGTCTTACTCACAACTGGAGGCAAGGGTATCTGCCGATACATCATCTGCAGTTTCTGGGACCACAGCTGCATCTGGCAGCTATTCAGTGGGGATTTCACTGCTGCTGTAGTACGTGTTAGTAGAACCTCTTGCATTCACTAAGAATGATGTAGGGTGATACCTGCTTTTAAAATGGAGCCAACTGCTTGGGAAGAAGAACAGAAAACACGTGTCCGAAGAAGTTAACAGCAGAAGCAGCTTAGTCACAGAACATGTACGGGGTTTACAAATACTATCATGATTGTTTGCAAAGACTATAATGATTGTTTCCAGCACTCATTGTATCACTGTTGTGATCTATTGCCATCTACTATAAGGAAGTCTTAATGAGGAAATGGCATATTAAAAAAAAAAAAGGGGGGGGGGGGGGAGGAGTCATCGAGGAAAGCAGGCGGGGAGCTTGGAAGTGCACTGCCAGAATCCAGTGTTTTCAGTTGTCTGATTTATTCTGCATCAGGAAATCTCCTCCCTGCCTTTATGATAGCGATTCTGCATGACCCGGTGTCCTGGGTAGTATGTACAGAGTAACAGTCCTTTATTGCAGTCTGGGAAAAAGGGAATGTGTGTAATATTTAAAACGGCTGATACTGGTTCCTGGTTGCAGGCTTCGTTGACCCAAGGCATCCCTTCATAACCACACTATTGCCTACGGGAGACTTCTGCAGAACAGAAGGGAACGGTCAGGAAGCAAAGATGATCTCCTTCAAGCAACTGCCTCTTGAAGCAAAGGCTGCAGGAGTGGTTTTCTTCTCCATGATGCTATCACGGAGTTATCTGGCAGAACAACTCGAGCTCAGGATGCGGCGTTGGCTTCTAAGGCTGCAGATGGCAGTATTTGCTAATGCACTCATGTTGATAGGATCTCTTCATGTTTGGAGAAGCACAGTCACCACGTTCTCCAGGTCTTCAGCTGCCAGCTCCTTCTTTTTCACGCCATGGAAAATAGCTGTGTGAGGGGAGGGGAGGAGGGGTGAAGGGCCGGGCTCACCTTGAAGTGGGCGAACTGCAGGTACTTGCAGGGCTCGCGGCGCTGGAAGTCCTCGAGCAGGTCGCGGCCGGGCTGGGCCTGGCGGAAGGCGGGCAGCCCCTGCTTGCAGCGCCGCAGGCACTGGGCCCGCCTCAGCACCCCGGCCAGGAGGCGCAGCTCGGCCAGCGCTCCCCCGGCGGCGCTGCAGTTGCGGTGGCAGAAGGCCTCGCTGTCGCGCAGCAGGCGGTAGAGCCGCATGCTGACCTCCAGGTAGTTGACGCCCTCGGGCCAGTTCTCGGTGCTGTAGTGGTCCAGGCCGTAGCGGCAGGCGGACTCGAGCGGCATGAGCTCGTCCCGCGGGAAGCTGCGGAAGCTGTGGCGCTCGTACTGCGCCGCCGCCAGCGCCAGCCACATGGCTGCGCCTTCGGCCGCCGCCCGGCCACCACGTCGCCGCCACGGGGAGAGCGGGGCGGGGCCGGGGGAGGGGTCGGGTCGGGGTCGGGGGAAGCCGGTCCGGCCCCGCCCCGGGGAGGGTGTGCGCGGCGGTGGGGGAAAGTCGGTGGTGGGGAAAGCGGGGCCGGGGCGGGGGAGCTAAGGGCGGCGCTGGCGCCGGGTCTGGCGGGGGAGCGCGCAGACACCCTACGCTTAACAGTGCCCGATCTCGGAAGCTAAGTAGGCGTGGCCCCAGTTACTACTGGGATGGGAGACCACGCGGGGACACCCTTTTTTGCCTCTGCCCCTTTCTGTTTTGGGTTTTTTCCCCTTCCTCTCTTGCCCTGGATTTCGTCGTCCCCCTTCTAAAGCCTCCTCGGCGCAGGATGTGGAAATCGGCCGCATGGGTGGAAATGGGTGAAGGGCCATCTGCCACCTCCTTTTTGTCCCGCCGGCGCCGCGGTCTGCAGCGTCAGCACCTCTGTTGCTGGCCTGGAGACCGGGAGACGCATCTTCCGCCTCCTTGGGGCGGGATGGGTGGAGGTGTGCGAGGCCTTTCTGCCCAGCCAAGGTGGCGGGGGGGCTTCCTTCGTCCCCTCTGAGGAGCTGGGGGCAAGTCCCCGGGCCTGGGCCGGGTGGAGCGTGTGGGGTGGTGGGAGGCGAGGGCAGCAGCAGGCAGGCGGGCAAGGCAGGGCACTGATGGCAGCGCGCTAATGCTGCGGGTGCCGGTGGGAAGGGGGGATGCCCGTGCTGCGCCAGGCAGTTCCCCGGGCAGGCGGCGGGGCGGGGCGGGGCGGGGCGGGGCGGGGCGGAGCAGGCCCGGCCCGGCGGGGCAGTCAGCTGACGCCGCCGTGTCATGGGACGGCGGGCTGAGGAGCGTCCGCTCCGCCGTTGCTCCCTGCGTGCCCGCCGCCGTCCGTCATGCTGCGGCTCCTGCTCCCGGCTTGGCCCGGCTCCTCCGGGCGGCGGTGAGTCCCCTCGGCTCCCCCTCCCCTAAGGGCACCCGCTGCGCGGCGGCGGCGGCGGGGGGCTGCGCCGTGCGGCCTCTTGGCTGGCTGTTGGGGAGGGCCCGAGCCCTGAGGGGCGCGGGGGGCCGCCGGGCGGGCACGGCTCCCGGCTGGTAGGGGGCCTCCTCCTGCCCCCGGAGGAAGCCGATTAACTTCGGTCCGTTTTTAATTCATTAGCGATTTGTGGCTCGTGGTGGTGTTCTTCAGAGCGCCGGTGCTGGGCCTGCGGCTGCGCCGAGGGGGGAGCTGCCGGGGCAGGTGCGGCGGCGGGCCGGCTCCCTCTCCTGAGCAGGCCTGCCTGCTCCCGGCCACGCCGGCCGCCGCGCTGGGCCCTCGCCCTCGCCGTTTTGTATTGAGGAAGGGCAGGCACCGCCAGCCCTTGCACCCCGGGCGGTGAGCTGTGCCGCCTTCTTCAGGGGGTGATCGCCGGGGTCGCTGCCTGCTGGACGTGCGGGCCGAAACGGTGCTGCCAGCTGTACTCCTTCCACCGTTCAGACTCTGCTCTGAGAAATAATATCTTACAAGGCCTCATTAAGCAACCCGGGGCGGGGGTGTGGGGGGGGAGGCAGGCAGAAATTGAGCTGCAGTTACCTGATACCGACACTCCATTAGCAGATGCCATGGGAAAACTTGCTCTTCCTGTGGTGTGCGAGAGGAGGGAGAGGAGTTTTCCCTGTTCTGCCCAGGTTCAGCATTGCCTCTCTTGTTGCAGCTTCGTCCAGTGGCACGCCGTACCGCTGCCTAGCCAGGGGCCTAGGCAAATCCTTAGTCTTTGCAATTGCTGTGGGAGCCGTGCCTTGTCACTTACGCCTTGCGTTTGAAGCAGCGTGTCAGTATTATCTTGATAGATGTTGCAACTGAATGTTGCGCAGGTGGTTAAAGCTGTGTGAAAAGTAGCACAGCCTCATGGGAGACCTTTGTCACAGGGAAGATTGGGTGATAGTAAGTATGGTCTCTGAGGGGTGGGGTTACGGCTGAGACTTAGAAAATTCCGAAGAAGGTGGTGGGTAAGAGGAATGGAGAACCAATACTCAACAAATTTGGTAGTATTAGAAGGGGGGCACTTGGTGGATTTAGTAGATCAGCTGTTTATTTTATCAGAGATAAAATGCTTCAAAAGTATATAGTGAATTTCAGGAATTTGCTGCTATAGGAGGTGGTAGAAGCGGACAGTATTTAACAGATTCCAAAAAAGGATTAACCAAATTACAATACATCAGGTTCATAAACAACATCCAGAAATGACTAGGCAAGGATTTGCCTTCAAACACCCCTAATGTAGCAGCTTTGTCTGCTGGAGGAGTATGAAGGAAGCAGACCACAGGCAGTGGCCGGGGTCATGTCGTTTCCTTAAACAGCATTTCTTACTGCTATTGTCCAGACAGAATATGGCCTGGCGTCTAGAGGAACTGTGGACTCAAACTGGTAGGGCATTTCTTATACTCTTATCCTGCTTAGCTTTGTTTATTTTCTATAGAGGCGCGTGTGTAAAATAGCACTGTTTTTTAAGAATAGTGTTGTAACAGCTGAGAGGACTTGAGGAACTGGGGCCGGGAGGCACGATTTCTCTACCAACCCACAGCTCCTGGACCAAGCAATGAGGGAAGGGGTCTTCTTAAAACTTGGTCTAGTTGTCAAAATATAGCAGGGTCCTCTCGTTACAGAGGTGCTAGTGTTCTTTTAAATTAGCTTGGGAAAGTGTATGCTGCAGATAAGCAACCTGGCAAACTCGGGTTTGTAGACTTCTGGACTCAAGCTCACTGCGGAGCCCTACAAGGCTGCTTTCATGCCCTAGTTCTGAGATTTCTGGCTGTAATGATTGCTTACTTTTTCTCTAGTTGAGTGTGGACTGAGAGACAGGAAGTGTTTTGAAAGCTATGCAGTGACATAGGCTTACTTTAAATAAAGAAGTTTGTTATCTCAAACTTGGTCTGTATTGTATGTTATGAAAGACCATCCAAACTTTTTTCAAGTATGGTTAAAATAAAACAGTGGGTTTATTTTAAATAGAAATGTGCAAACTGGGCACGAGTAGAAACGCTATGAACTCTGAGCAAAATACAGAGCAAAGCAGGGAATTCCGGTACGATTGAAGCATAACTGATGCTTGCTTATTTATTTTCAATCTGGGAGCAGAGATGCATTAGACTTAGTGGTCCCTTTACTTCTAAAGGAGCACAGCGTGCGATGTTTTAATCCCTTTTCAACTTAATTGTGTCCTGGTAGACCAGGATATGCTGAAATAGGTGTTGAGTCTTGGGAACTGTACACGTAGTGGAAGTGAGTAGCAAAACACAATGTGGGTTTCACTAGTTCTACTGTTTTTTAGGGCTTTGGGGAAGTCTTACTCACAACTGGAGGCAAGGGTATCTGCCGATACATCATCTGCAGTTTCTGGGACCACAGCTGCATCTGGCAGCTATTCAGTGGGGATTTCACTGCTGCTGTAGTACGTGTTAGTAGAACCTCTTGCATTCACTAAGAATGATGTAGGGTGATACCTGCTTTTAAAATGGAGCCAACTGCTTGGGAAGAAGAACAGAAAACACGTGTCCGAAGTTAACAGCAGAAGCAGCTTAGTCACAGAACATGTACGGGGTTTACAAATACTATCATGATTGTTTGCAAAGACTATAATGATTGTTTCCAGCACTCATTGTATCACTGTTGTGATCTATTGCCATCTACTATAAGGAAGTCTTAATGAGGAAATGGCATATTAAAAAAAAAAAAGGGGGGGGGGGGGAGGAGTCATCGAGGAAAGCAGGCGGGGAGCTTGGAAGTGCACTGCCAGAATCCAGTGTTTTCAGTTGTCTGATTTATTCTGCATCAGGAAATCTCCTCCCTGCCTTTATGATAGCGATTCTGCATGACCCGGTGTCCTGGGTAGTATGTACAGAGTAACAGTCCTTTATTGCAGTCTGGGAAAAAGGGAATGTGTGTAATATTTAAAACGGCTGATACTGGTTCCTGGTTGCAGGCTTCGTTGACCCAAGGCATCCCTTCATAACCACACTATTGCCTACGGGAGACTTCTGCAGAACAGAAGGGAACGGTCAGGAAGCAAAGATGATCTCCTTCAAGCAACTGCCTCTTGAAGCAAAGGCTGCAGGAGTGGTTTTCTTCTCCATGATGCTATCACGGAGTTATCTGGCAGAACAACTCGAGCTCAGGATGCGGCGTTGGCTTCTAAGGCTGCAGATGGCAGTATTTGCTAATGCACTCATGTTGATAGGATCTCTTCATGTTTGGAGAAGCACAGTCACCACGTTCTCCAGGTCTTCAGCTGCCAGCTCCTTCTTTTTCACGCCATGGAAAATAGCTGTGTGAGGGGAGGGGAGGAGGGGTGAAGGGCCGGGCTCACCTTGAAGTGGGCGAACTGCAGGTACTTGCAGGGCTCGCGGCGCTGGAAGTCCTCGAGCAGGTCGCGGCCGGGCTGGGCCTGGCGGAAGGCGGGCAGCCCCTGCTTGCAGCGCCGCAGGCACTGGGCCCGCCTCAGCACCCCGGCCAGGAGGCGCAGCTCGGCCAGCGCTCCCCCGGCGGCGCTGCAGTTGCGGTGGCAGAAGGCCTCGCTGTCGCGCAGCAGGCGGTAGAGCCGCATGCTGACCTCCAGGTAGTTGACGCCCTCGGGCCAGTTCTCGGTGCTGTAGTGGTCCAGGCCGTAGCGGCAGGCGGACTCGAGCGGCATGAGCTCGTCCCGCGGGAAGCTGCGGAAGCTGTGGCGCTCGTACTGCGCCGCCGCCAGCGCCAGCCACATGGCTGCGCCTTCGGCCGCCGCCCGGCCACCACGTCGCCGCCACGGGGAGAGCGGGGCGGGGCCGGGGGAGGGGTCGGGTCGGGGTCGGGGGAAGCCGGTCCGGCCCCGCCCCGGGGAGGGTGTGCGCGGCGGTGGGGGAAAGTCGGTGGTGGGGAAAGCGGGGCCGGGGCGGGGGAGCTAAGGGCGGCGCTGGCGCCGGGTCTGGCGGGGGAGCGCGCAGACACCCTACGCTTAACAGTGCCCGATCTCGGAAGCTAAGTAGGCGTGGCCCCAGTTACTACTGGGATGGGAGACCACGCGGGGACACCCTTTTTTGCCTCTGCCCCTTTCTGTTTTGGGTTTTTTCCCCTTCCTCTCTTGCCCTGGATTTCGTCGTCCCCCTTCTAAAGCCTCCTCGGCGCAGGATGTGGAAATCGGCCGCATGGGTGGAAATGGGTGAAGGGCCATCTGCCACCTCCTTTTTGTCCCGCCGGCGCCGCGGTCTGCAGCGTCAGCACCTCTGTTGCTGGCCTGGAGACCGGGAGACGCATCTTCCGCCTCCTTGGGGCGGGATGGGTGGAGGTGTGCGAGGCCTTTCTGCCCAGCCAAGGTGGCGGGGGGGCTTCCTTCGTCCCCTCTGAGGAGCTGGGGGCAAGTCCCCGGGCCTGGGCCGGGTGGAGCGTGTGGGGTGGTGGGAGGCGAGGGCAGCAGCAGGCAGGCGGGCAAGGCAGGGCACTGATGGCAGCGCGCTAATGCTGCGGGTGCCGGTGGGAAGGGGGGATGCCCGTGCTGCGCCAGGCAGTTCCCCGGGCAGGCGGCGGGGCGGGGCGGGGCGGGGCGGGGCGGGGCGGAGCAGGCCCGGCCCGGCGGGGCAGTCAGCTGACGCCGCCGTGTCATGGGACGGCGGGCTGAGGAGCGTCCGCTCCGCCGTTGCTCCCTGCGTGCCCGCCGCCGTCCGTCATGCTGCGGCTCCTGCTCCCGGCTTGGCCCGGCTCCTCCGGGCGGCGGTGAGTCCCCTCGGCTCCCCCTCCCCTAAGGGCACCCGCTGCGCGGCGGCGGCGGCGGGGGGCTGCGCCGTGCGGCCTCTTGGCTGGCTGTTGGGGAGGGCCCGAGCCCTGAGGGGCGCGGGGGGCCGCCGGGCGGGCACGGCTCCCGGCTGGTAGGGGGCCTCCTCCTGCCCCCGGAGGAAGCCGATTAACTTCGGTCCGTTTTTAATTCATTAGCGATTTGTGGCTCGTGGTGGTGTTCTTCAGAGCGCCGGTGCTGGGCCTGCGGCTGCGCCGAGGGGGGAGCTGCCGGGGCAGGTGCGGCGGCGGGCCGGCTCCCTCTCCTGAGCAGGCCTGCCTGCTCCCGGCCACGCCGGCCGCCGCGCTGGGCCCTCGCCCTCGCCGTTTTGTATTGAGGAAGGGCAGGCACCGCCAGCCCTTGCACCCCGGGCGGTGAGCTGTGCCGCCTTCTTCAGGGGGTGATCGCCGGGGTCGCTGCCTGCTGGACGTGCGGGCCGAAACGGTGCTGCCAGCTGTACTCCTTCCACCGTTCAGACTCTGCTCTGAGAAATAATATCTTACAAGGCCTCATTAAGCAACCCGGGGCGGGGGTGTGGGGGGGGAGGCAGGCAGAAATTGAGCTGCAGTTACCTGATACCGACACTCCATTAGCAGATGCCATGGGAAAACTTGCTCTTCCTGTGGTGTGCGAGAGGAGGGAGAGGAGTTTTCCCTGTTCTGCCCAGGTTCAGCATTGCCTCTCTTGTTGCAGCTTCGTCCAGTGGCACGCCGTACCGCTGCCTAGCCAGGGGCCTAGGCAAATCCTTAGTCTTTGCAATTGCTGTGGGAGCCGTGCCTTGTCACTTACGCCTTGCGTTTGAAGCAGCGTGTCAGTATTATCTTGATAGATGTTGCAACTGAATGTTGCGCAGGTGGTTAAAGCTGTGTGAAAAGTAGCACAGCCTCATGGGAGACCTTTGTCACAGGGAAGATTGGGTGATAGTAAGTATGGTCTCTGAGGGGTGGGGTTACGGCTGAGACTTAGAAAATTCCGAAGAAGGTGGTGGGTAAGAGGAATGGAGAACCAATACTCAACAAATTTGGTAGTATTAGAAGGGGGGCACTTGGTGGATTTAGTAGATCAGCTGTTTATTTTATCAGAGATAAAATGCTTCAAAAGTATATAGTGAATTTCAGGAATTTGCTGCTATAGGAGGTGGTAGAAGCGGACAGTATTTAACAGATTCCAAAAAAGGATTAACCAAATTACAATACATCAGGTTCATAAACAACATCCAGAAATGACTAGGCAAGGATTTGCCTTCAAACACCCCTAATGTAGCAGCTTTGTCTGCTGGAGGAGTATGAAGGAAGCAGACCACAGGCAGTGGCCGGGGTCATGTCGTTTCCTTAAACAGCATTTCTTACTGCTATTGTCCAGACAGAATATGGCCTGGCGTCTAGAGGAACTGTGGACTCAAACTGGTAGGGCATTTCTTATACTCTTATCCTGCTTAGCTTTGTTTATTTTCTATAGAGGCGCGTGTGTAAAATAGCACTGTTTTTTAAGAATAGTGTTGTAACAGCTGAGAGGACTTGAGGAACTGGGGCCGGGAGGCACGATTTCTCTACCAACCCACAGCTCCTGGACCAAGCAATGAGGGAAGGGGTCTTCTTAAAACTTGGTCTAGTTGTCAAAATATAGCAGGGTCCTCTCGTTACAGAGGTGCTAGTGTTCTTTTAAATTAGCTTGGGAAAGTGTATGCTGCAGATAAGCAACCTGGCAAACTCGGGTTTGTAGACTTCTGGACTCAAGCTCACTGCGGAGCCCTACAAGGCTGCTTTCATGCCCTAGTTCTGAGATTTCTGGCTGTAATGATTGCTTACTTTTTCTCTAGTTGAGTGTGGACTGAGAGACAGGAAGTGTTTTGAAAGCTATGCAGTGACATAGGCTTACTTTAAATAAAGAAGTTTGTTATCTCAAACTTGGTCTGTATTGTATGTTATGAAAGGCCATCCAAACTTTTTTCAAGTATGGTTAAAATAAAACAGTGGGTTTATTTTAAATAGAAATGTGCAAACTGGGCACGAGTAGAAACGCTATGAACTCTGAGCAAAACACAGAGCAAAGCAGGGAATTCCGGTACGATTGAAGCATAACTGATGCTTGCTTATTTATTTTCAATCTGGGAGCAGAGATGCATTAGACTTAGTGGTCCCTTTACTTCTAAAGGAGCACAGCGTGCGATGTTTTAATCCCTTTTCAACTTAATTGTGTCCTGGTAGACCAGGATATGCTGAAATAGGTGTTGAGTCTTGGGAACTGTACACGTAGTGGAAGTGAGTAGCAAAACACAATGTGGGTTTCACTAGTTCTACTGTTTTTTAGGGCTTTGGGGAAGTCTTACTCACAACTGGAGGCAAGGGTATCTGCCGATACATCATCTGCAGTTTCTGGGACCACAGCTGCATCTGGCAGCTATTCAGTGGGGATTTCACTGCTGCTGTAGTACGTGTTAGTAGAACCTCTTGCATTCACTAAGAATGATGTAGGGTGATACCTGCTTTTAAAATGGAGCCAACTGCTTGGGAAGAAGAACAGAAAACACGTGTCCGAAGAAGTTAACAGCAGAAGCAGCTTAGTCACAGAACATGTACGGGGTTTACAAATACTATCATGATTGTTTGCAAAGACTATAATGATTGTTTCCAGCACTCATTGTATCACTGTTGTGATCTATTGCCATCTACTATAAGGAAGTCTTAATGAGGAAATGGCATATTAAAAAAAAAAAAAGGGGGGGGGGGGGGAGGAGTCATCGAGGAAAGCAGGCGGGGAGCTTGGAAGTGCACTGCCAGAATCCAGTGTTTTCAGTTGTCTGATTTATTCTGCATCAGGAAATCTCCTCCCTGCCTTTATGATAGCGATTCTGCATGACCCGGTGTCCTGGGTAGTATGTACAGAGTAACAGTCCTTTATTGCAGTCTGGGAAAAAGGGAATGTGTGTAATATTTAAAACGGCTGATACTGGTTCCTGGTTGCAGGCTTCGTTGACCCAAGGCATCCCTTCATAACCACACTATTGCCTACGGGAGACTTCTGCAGAACAGAAGGGAACGGTCAGGAAGCAAAGATGATCTCCTTCAAGCAACTGCCTCTTGAAGCAAAGGCTGCAGGAGTGGTTTTCTTCTCCATGATGCTATCACGGAGTTATCTGGCAGAACAACTCGAGCTCAGGATGCGGCGTTGGCTTCTAAGGCTGCAGATGGCAGTATTTGCTAATGCACTCATGTTGATAGGATCTCTTCATGTTTGGAGAAGCACAGTCACCACGTTCTCCAGGTCTTCAGCTGCCAGCTCCTTCTTTTTCACGCCATGGAAAATAGCTGTGTGAGGGGAGGGGAGGAGGGGTGAAGGGCCGGGCTCACCTTGAAGTGGGCGAACTGCAGGTACTTGCAGGGCTCGCGGCGCTGGAAGTCCTCGAGCAGGTCGCGGCCGGGCTGGGCCTGGCGGAAGGCGGGCAGCCCCTGCTTGCAGCGCCGCAGGCACTGGGCCCGCCTCAGCACCCCGGCCAGGAGGCGCAGCTCGGCCAGCGCTCCCCCGGCGGCGCTGCAGTTGCGGTGGCAGAAGGCCTCGCTGTCGCGCAGCAGGCGGTAGAGCCGCATGCTGACCTCCAGGTAGTTGACGCCCTCGGGCCAGTTCTCGGTGCTGTAGTGGTCCAGGCCGTAGCGGCAGGCGGACTCGAGCGGCATGAGCTCGTCCCGCGGGAAGCTGCGGAAGCTGTGGCGCTCGTACTGCGCCGCCGCCAGCGCCAGCCACATGGCTGCGCCTTCGGCCGCCGCCCGGCCACCACGTCGCCGCCACGGGGAGAGCGGGGCGGGGCCGGGGGAGGGGTCGGGTCGGGGTCGGGGGAAGCCGGTCCGGCCCCGCCCCGGGGAGGGTGTGCGCGGCGGTGGGGGAAAGTCGGTGGTGGGGAAAGCGGGGCCGGGGCGGGGGAGCTAAGGGCGGCGCTGGCGCCGGGTCTGGCGGGGGAGCGCGCAGACACCCTACGCTTAACAGTGCCCGATCTCGGAAGCTAAGTAGGCGTGGCCCCAGTTACTACTGGGATGGGAGACCACGCGGGGACACCCTTTTTTGCCTCTGCCCCTTTCTGTTTTGGGTTTTTTCCCCTTCCTCTCTTGCCCTGGATTTCGTCGTCCCCCTTCTAAAGCCTCCTCGGCGCAGGATGTGGAAATCGGCCGCATGGGTGGAAATGGGTGAAGGGCCATCTGCCACCTCCTTTTTGTCCCGCCGGCGCCGCGGTCTGCAGCGTCAGCACCTCTGTTGCTGGCCTGGAGACCGGGAGACGCATCTTCCGCCTCCTTGGGGCGGGATGGGTGGAGGTGTGCGAGGCCTTTCTGCCCAGCCAAGGTGGCGGGGGGGCTTCCTTCGTCCCCTCTGAGGAGCTGGGGGCAAGTCCCCGGGCCTGGGCCGGGTGGAGCGTGTGGGGTGGTGGGAGGCGAGGGCAGCAGCAGGCAGGCGGGCAAGGCAGGGCACTGATGGCAGCGCGCTAATGCTGCGGGTGCCGGTGGGAAGGGGGGATGCCCGTGCTGCGCCAGGCAGTTCCCCGGGCAGGCGGCGGGGCGGGGCGGGGCGGGGCGGGGCGGGGCGGAGCAGGCCCGGCCCGGCGGGGCAGTCAGCTGACGCCGCCGTGTCATGGGACGGCGGGCTGAGGAGCGTCCGCTCCGCCGTTGCTCCCTGCGTGCCCGCCGCCGTCCGTCATGCTGCGGCTCCTGCTCCCGGCTTGGCCCGGCTCCTCCGGGCGGCGGTGAGTCCCCTCGGCTCCCCCTCCCCTAAGGGCACCCGCTGCGCGGCGGCGGCGGCGGGGGGCTGCGCCGTGCGGCCTCTTGGCTGGCTGTTGGGGAGGGCCCGAGCCCTGAGGGGCGCGGGGGGCCGCCGGGCGGGCACGGCTCCCGGCTGGTAGGGGGCCTCCTCCTGCCCCCGGAGGAAGCCGATTAACTTCGGTCCGTTTTTAATTCATTAGCGATTTGTGGCTCGTGGTGGTGTTCTTCAGAGCGCCGGTGCTGGGCCTGCGGCTGCGCCGAGGGGGGAGCTGCCGGGGCAGGTGCGGCGGCGGGCCGGCTCCCTCTCCTGAGCAGGCCTGCCTGCTCCCGGCCACGCCGGCCGCCGCGCTGGGCCCTCGCCCTCGCCGTTTTGTATTGAGGAAGGGCAGGCACCGCCAGCCCTTGCACCCCGGGCGGTGAGCTGTGCCGCCTTCTTCAGGGGGTGATCGCCGGGGTCGCTGCCTGCTGGACGTGCGGGCCGAAACGGTGCTGCCAGCTGTACTCCTTCCACCGTTCAGACTCTGCTCTGAGAAATAATATCTTACAAGGCCTCATTAAGCAACCCGGGGCGGGGGTGTGGGGGGGGAGGCAGGCAGAAATTGAGCTGCAGTTACCTGATACCGACACTCCATTAGCAGATGCCATGGGAAAACTTGCTCTTCCTGTGGTGTGCGAGAGGAGGGAGAGGAGTTTTCCCTGTTCTGCCCAGGTTCAGCATTGCCTCTCTTGTTGCAGCTTCGTCCAGTGGCACGCCGTACCGCTGCCTAGCCAGGGGCCTAGGCAAATCCTTAGTCTTTGCAATTGCTGTGGGAGCCGTGCCTTGTCACTTACGCCTTGCGTTTGAAGCAGCGTGTCAGTATTATCTTGATAGATGTTGCAACTGAATGTTGCGCAGGTGGTTAAAGCTGTGTGAAAAGTAGCACAGCCTCATGGGAGACCTTTGTCACAGGGAAGATTGGGTGATAGTAAGTATGGTCTCTGAGGGGTGGGGTTACGGCTGAGACTTAGAAAATTCCGAAGAAGGTGGTGGGTAAGAGGAATGGAGAACCAATACTCAACAAATTTGGTAGTATTAGAAGGGGGGCACTTGGTGGATTTAGTAGATCAGCTGTTTATTTTATCAGAGATAAAATGCTTCAAAAGTATATAGTGAATTTCAGGAATTTGCTGCTATAGGAGGTGGTAGAAGCGGACAGTATTTAACAGATTCCAAAAAAGGATTAACCAAATTACAATACATCAGGTTCATAAACAACATCCAGAAATGACTAGGCAAGGATTTGCCTTCAAACACCCCTAATGTAGCAGCTTTGTCTGCTGGAGGAGTATGAAGGAAGCAGACCACAGGCAGTGGCCGGGGTCATGTCGTTTCCTTAAACAGCATTTCTTACTGCTATTGTCCAGACAGAATATGGCCTGGCGTCTAGAGGAACTGTGGACTCAAACTGGTAGGGCATTTCTTATACTCTTATCCTGCTTAGCTTTGTTTATTTTCTATAGAGGCGCGTGTGTAAAATAGCACTGTTTTTTAAGAATAGTGTTGTAACAGCTGAGAGGACTTGAGGAACTGGGGCCGGGAGGCACGATTTCTCTACCAACCCACAGCTCCTGGACCAAGCAATGAGGGAAGGGGTCTTCTTAAAACTTGGTCTAGTTGTCAAAATATAGCAGGGTCCTCTCGTTACAGAGGTGCTAGTGTTCTTTTAAATTAGCTTGGGAAAGTGTATGCTGCAGATAAGCAACCTGGCAAACTCGGGTTTGTAGACTTCTGGACTCAAGCTCACTGCGGAGCCCTACAAGGCTGCTTTCATGCCCTAGTTCTGAGATTTCTGGCTGTAATGATTGCTTACTTTTTCTCTAGTTGAGTGTGGACTGAGAGACAGGAAGTGTTTTGAAAGCTATGCAGTGACATAGGCTTACTTTAAATAAAGAAGTTTGTTATCTCAAACTTGGTCTGTATTGTATGTTATGAAAGACCATCCAAACTTTTTTCAAGTATGGTTAAAATAAAACAGTGGGTTTATTTTAAATAGAAATGTGCAAACTGGGCACGAGTAGAAACGCTATGAACTCTGAGCAAAACACAGAGCAAAGCAGGGAATTCCGGTACGATTGAAGCATAACTGATGCTTGCTTATTTATTTTCAATCTGGGAGCAGAGATGCATTAGACTTAGTGGTCCCTTTACTTCTAAAGGAGCACAGCGTGCGATGTTTTAATCCCTTTTCAACTTAATTGTGTCCTGGTAGACCAGGATATGCTGAAATAGGTGTTGAGTCTTGGGAACTGTACACGTAGTGGAAGTGAGTAGCAAAACACAATGTGGGTTTCACTAGTTCTACTGTTTTTTAGGGCTTTGGGGAAGTCTTACTCACAACTGGAGGCAAGGGTATCTGCCGATACATCATCTGCAGTTTCTGGGACCACAGCTGCATCTGGCAGCTATTCAGTGGGGATTTCACTGCTGCTGTAGTACGTGTTAGTAGAACCTCTTGCATTCACTAAGAATGATGTAGGGTGATACCTGCTTTTAAAATGGAGCCAACTGCTTGGGAAGAAGAACAGAAAACACGTGTCCGAAGAAGTTAACAGCAGAAGCAGCTTAGTCACAGAACATGTACGGGGTTTACAAATACTATCATGATTGTTTGCAAAGACTATAATGATTGTTTCCAGCACTCATTGTATCACTGTTGTGATCTATTGCCATCTACTATAAGGAAGTCTTAATGAGGAAATGGCATATTAAAAAAAAAAAAGGGGGGGGGGGGGGGAGGAGTCATCGAGGAAAGCAGGCGGGGAGCTTGGAAGTGCACTGCCAGAATCCAGTGTTTTCAGTTGTCTGATTTATTCTGCATCAGGAAATCTCCTCCCTGCCTTTATGATAGCGATTCTGCATGACCCGGTGTCCTGGGTAGTATGTACAGAGCAACAGTCCTTTATTGCAGTCTGGGAAAAAGGGAATGTGTGTAATATTTAAAACGGCTGATACTGGTTCCTGGTTGCAGGCTTCGTTGACCCAAGGCATCCCTTCATAACCACACTATTGCCTACGGGAGACTTCTGCAGAACAGAAGGGAACGGTCAGGAAGCAAAGATGATCTCCTTCAAGCAACTGCCTCTTGAAGCAAAGGCTGCAGGAGTGGTTTTCTTCTCCATGATGCTATCACGGAGTTATCTGGCAGAACAACTCGAGCTCAGGATGCGGCGTTGGCTTCTAAGGCTGCAGATGGCAGTATTTGCTAATGCACTCATGTTGATAGGATCTCTTCATGTTTGGAGAAGCACAGTCACCACGTTCTCCAGGTCTTCAGCTGCCAGCTCCTTCTTTTTCACGCCATGGAAAATAGCTGTGTGAGGGGAGGGGAGGAGGGGTGAAGGGCCGGGCTCACCTTGAAGTGGGCGAACTGCAGGTACTTGCAGGGCTCGCGGCGCTGGAAGTCCTCGAGCAGGTCGCGGCCGGGCTGGGCCTGGCGGAAGGCGGGCAGCCCCTGCTTGCAGCGCCGCAGGCACTGGGCCCGCCTCAGCACCCCGGCCAGGAGGCGCAGCTCGGCCAGCGCTCCCCCGGCGGCGCTGCAGTTGCGGTGGCAGAAGGCCTCGCTGTCGCGCAGCAGGCGGTAGAGCCGCATGCTGACCTCCAGGTAGTTGACGCCCTCGGGCCAGTTCTCGGTGCTGTAGTGGTCCAGGCCGTAGCGGCAGGCGGACTCGAGCGGCATGAGCTCGTCCCGCGGGAAGCTGCGGAAGCTGTGGCGCTCGTACTGCGCCGCCGCCAGCGCCAGCCACATGGCTGCGCCTTCGGCCGCCGCCCGGCCACCACGTCGCCGCCACGGGGAGAGCGGGGCGGGGCCGGGGGAGGGGTCGGGTCGGGGTCGGGGGAAGCCGGTCCGGCCCCGCCCCGGGGAGGGTGTGCGCGGCGGTGGGGGAAAGTCGGTGGTGGGGAAAGCGGGGCCGGGGCGGGGGAGCTAAGGGCGGCGCTGGCGCCGGGTCTGGCGGGGGAGCGCGCAGACACCCTACGCTTAACAGTGCCCGATCTCGGAAGCTAAGTAGGCGTGGCCCCAGTTACTACTGGGATGGGAGACCACGCGGGGACACCCTTTTTTGCCTCTGCCCCTTTCTGTTTTGGGTTTTTTCCCCTTCCTCTCTTGCCCTGGATTTCGTCGTCCCCCTTCTAAAGCCTCCTCGGCGCAGGATGTGGAAATCGGCCGCATGGGTGGAAATGGGTGAAGGGCCATCTGCCACCTCCTTTTTGTCCCGCCGGCGCCGCGGTCTGCAGCGTCAGCACCTCTGTTGCTGGCCTGGAGACCGGGAGACGCATCTTCCGCCTCCTTGGGGCGGGATGGGTGGAGGTGTGCGAGGCCTTTCTGCCCAGCCAAGGTGGCGGGGGGGCTTCCTTCGTCCCCTCTGAGGAGCTGGGGGCAAGTCCCCGGGCCTGGGCCGGGTGGAGCGTGTGGGGTGGTGGGAGGCGAGGGCAGCAGCAGGCAGGCGGGCAAGGCAGGGCACTGATGGCAGCGCGCTAATGCTGCGGGTGCCGGTGGGAAGGGGGGATGCCCGTGCTGCGCCAGGCAGTTCCCCGGGCAGGCGGCGGGGCGGGGCGGGGCGGGGCGGGGCGGGGCGGAGCAGGCCCGGCCCGGCGGGGCAGTCAGCTGACGCCGCCGTGTCATGGGACGGCGGGCTGAGGAGCGTCCGCTCCGCCGTTGCTCCCTGCGTGCCCGCCGCCGTCCGTCATGCTGCGGCTCCTGCTCCCGGCTTGGCCCGGCTCCTCCGGGCGGCGGTGAGTCCCCTCGGCTCCCCCTCCCCTAAGGGCACCCGCTGCGCGGCGGCGGCGGCGGGGGGCTGCGCCGTGCGGCCTCTTGGCTGGCTGTTGGGGAGGGCCCGAGCCCTGAGGGGCGCGGGGGGCCGCCGGGCGGGCACGGCTCCCGGCTGGTAGGGGGCCTCCTCCTGCCCCCGGAGGAAGCCGATTAACTTCGGTCCGTTTTTAATTCATTAGCGATTTGTGGCTCGTGGTGGTGTTCTTCAGAGCGCCGGTGCTGGGCCTGCGGCTGCGCCGAGGGGGGAGCTGCCGGGGCAGGTGCGGCGGCGGGCCGGCTCCCTCTCCTGAGCAGGCCTGCCTGCTCCCGGCCACGCCGGCCGCCGCGCTGGGCCCTCGCCCTCGCCGTTTTGTATTGAGGAAGGGCAGGCACCGCCAGCCCTTGCACCCCGGGCGGTGAGCTGTGCCGCCTTCTTCAGGGGGTGATCGCCGGGGTCGCTGCCTGCTGGACGTGCGGGCCGAAACGGTGCTGCCAGCTGTACTCCTTCCACCGTTCAGACTCTGCTCTGAGAAATAATATCTTACAAGGCCTCATTAAGCAACCCGGGGCGGGGGTGTGGGGGGGGAGGCAGGCAGAAATTGAGCTGCAGTTACCTGATACCGACACTCCATTAGCAGATGCCATGGGAAAACTTGCTCTTCCTGTGGTGTGCGAGAGGAGGGAGAGGAGTTTTCCCTGTTCTGCCCAGGTTCAGCATTGCCTCTCTTGTTGCAGCTTCGTCCAGTGGCACGCCGTACCGCTGCCTAGCCAGGGGCCTAGGCAAATCCTTAGTCTTTGCAATTGCTGTGGGAGCCGTGCCTTGTCACTTACGCCTTGCGTTTGAAGCAGCGTGTCAGTATTATCTTGATAGATGTTGCAACTGAATGTTGCGCAGGTGGTTAAAGCTGTGTGAAAAGTAGCACAGCCTCATGGGAGACCTTTGTCACAGGGAAGATTGGGTGATAGTAAGTATGGTCTCTGAGGGGTGGGGTTACGGCTGAGACTTAGAAAATTCCGAAGAAGGTGGTGGGTAAGAGGAATGGAGAACCAATACTCAACAAATTTGGTAGTATTAGAAGGGGGGCACTTGGTGGATTTAGTAGATCAGCTGTTTATTTTATCAGAGATAAAATGCTTCAAAAGTATA
This sequence comes from Aptenodytes patagonicus, assembly GCF_965638725.1. Lineage (NCBI taxonomy): Eukaryota > Metazoa > Chordata > Aves > Sphenisciformes > Spheniscidae > Aptenodytes > Aptenodytes patagonicus. The sequence goes on along the minus strand of NW_027472283.1, from coordinate 22,000 downwards.
TAGTGAATTTCAGGAATTTGCTGCTATAGGAGGTGGTAGAAGCGGACAGTATTTAACAGATTCCAAAAAAGGATTAACCAAATTACAATACATCAGGTTCATAAACAACATCCAGAAATGACTAGGCAAGGATTTGCCTTCAAACACCCCTAATGTAGCAGCTTTGTCTGCTGGAGGAGTATGAAGGAAGCAGACCACAGGCAGTGGCCGGGGTCATGTCGTTTCCTTAAACAGCATTTCTTACTGCTATTGTCCAGACAGAATATGGCCTGGCGTCTAGAGGAACTGTGGACTCAAACTGGTAGGGCATTTCTTATACTCTTATCCTGCTTAGCTTTGTTTATTTTCTATAGAGGCGCGTGTGTAAAATAGCACTGTTTTTTAAGAATAGTGTTGTAACAGCTGAGAGGACTTGAGGAACTGGGGCCGGGAGGCACGATTTCTCTACCAACCCACAGCTCCTGGACCAAGCAATGAGGGAAGGGGTCTTCTTAAAACTTGGTCTAGTTGTCAAAATATAGCAGGGTCCTCTCGTTACAGAGGTGCTAGTGTTCTTTTAAATTAGCTTGGGAAAGTGTATGCTGCAGATAAGCAACCTGGCAAACTCGGGTTTGTAGACTTCTGGACTCAAGCTCACTGCGGAGCCCTACAAGGCTGCTTTCATGCCCTAGTTCTGAGATTTCTGGCTGTAATGATTGCTTACTTTTTCTCTAGTTGAGTGTGGACTGAGAGACAGGAAGTGTTTTGAAAGCTATGCAGTGACATAGGCTTACTTTAAATAAAGAAGTTTGTTATCTCAAACTTGGTCTGTATTGTATGTTATGAAAGACCATCCAAACTTTTTTCAAGTATGGTTAAAATAAAACAGTGGGTTTATTTTAAATAGAAATGTGCAAACTGGGCACGAGTAGAAACGCTATGAACTCTGAGCAAAATACAGAGCAAAGCAGGGAATTCCGGTACGATTGAAGCATAACTGATGCTTGCTTATTTATTTTCAATCTGGGAGCAGAGATGCATTAGACTTAGTGGTCCCTTTACTTCTAAAGGAGCACAGCGTGCGATGTTTTAATCCCTTTTCAACTTAATTGTGTCCTGGTAGACCAGGATATGCTGAAATAGGTGTTGAGTCTTGGGAACTGTACACGTAGTGGAAGTGAGTAGCAAAACACAATGTGGGTTTCACTAGTTCTACTGTTTTTTAGGGCTTTGGGGAAGTCTTACTCACAACTGGAGGCAAGGGTATCTGCCGATACATCATCTGCAGTTTCTGGGACCACAGCTGCATCTGGCAGCTATTCAGTGGGGATTTCACTGCTGCTGTAGTACGTGTTAGTAGAACCTCTTGCATTCACTAAGAATGATGTAGGGTGATACCTGCTTTTAAAATGGAGCCAACTGCTTGGGAAGAAGAACAGAAAACACGTGTCCGAAGAAGTTAACAGCAGAAGCAGCTTAGTCACAGAACATGTACGGGGTTTACAAATACTATCATGATTGTTTGCAAAGACTATAATGATTGTTTCCAGCACTCATTGTATCACTGTTGTGATCTATTGCCATCTACTATAAGGAAGTCTTAATGAGGAAATGGCATATTAAAAAAAAAAAAGGGGGGGGGGGGGGGAGGAGTCATCGAGGAAAGCAGGCGGGGAGCTTGGAAGTGCACTGCCAGAATCCAGTGTTTTCAGTTGTCTGATTTATTCTGCATCAGGAAATCTCCTCCCTGCCTTTATGATAGCGATTCTGCATGACCCGGTGTCCTGGGTAGTATGTACAGAGCAACAGTCCTTTATTGCAGTCTGGGAAAAAGGGAATGTGTGTAATATTTAAAACGGCTGATACTGGTTCCTGGTTGCAGGCTTCGTTGACCCAAGGCATCCCTTCATAACCACACTATTGCCTACGGGAGACTTCTGCAGAACAGAAGGGAACGGTCAGGAAGCAAAGATGATCTCCTTCAAGCAACTGCCTCTTGAAGCAAAGGCTGCAGGAGTGGTTTTCTTCTCCATGATGCTATCACGGAGTTATCTGGCAGAACAACTCGAGCTCAGGATGCGGCGTTGGCTTCTAAGGCTGCAGATGGCAGTATTTGCTAATGCACTCATGTTGATAGGATCTCTTCATGTTTGGAGAAGCACAGTCACCACGTTCTCCAGGTCTTCAGCTGCCAGCTCCTTCTTTTTCACGCCATGGAAAATAGCTGTGTGAGGGGAGGGGAGGAGGGGTGAAGGGCCGGGCTCACCTTGAAGTGGGCGAACTGCAGGTACTTGCAGGGCTCGCGGCGCTGGAAGTCCTCGAGCAGGTCGCGGCCGGGCTGGGCCTGGCGGAAGGCGGGCAGCCCCTGCTTGCAGCGCCGCAGGCACTGGGCCCGCCTCAGCACCCCGGCCAGGAGGCGCAGCTCGGCCAGCGCTCCCCCGGCGGCGCTGCAGTTGCGGTGGCAGAAGGCCTCGCTGTCGCGCAGCAGGCGGTAGAGCCGCATGCTGACCTCCAGGTAGTTGACGCCCTCGGGCCAGTTCTCGGTGCTGTAGTGGTCCAGGCCGTAGCGGCAGGCGGACTCGAGCGGCATGAGCTCGTCCCGCGGGAAGCTGCGGAAGCTGTGGCGCTCGTACTGCGCCGCCGCCAGCGCCAGCCACATGGCTGCGCCTTCGGCCGCCGCCCGGCCACCACGTCGCCGCCACGGGGAGAGCGGGGCGGGGCCGGGGGAGGGGTCGGGTCGGGGTCGGGGGAAGCCGGTCCGGCCCCGCCCCGGGGAGGGTGTGCGCGGCGGTGGGGGAAAGTCGGTGGTGGGGAAAGCGGGGCCGGGGCGGGGGAGCTAAGGGCGGCGCTGGCGCCGGGTCTGGCGGGGGAGCGCGCAGACACCCTACGCTTAACAGTGCCCGATCTCGGAAGCTAAGTAGGCGTGGCCCCAGTTACTACTGGGATGGGAGACCACGCGGGGACACCCTTTTTTGCCTCTGCCCCTTTCTGTTTTGGGTTTTTTCCCCTTCCTCTCTTGCCCTGGATTTCGTCGTCCCCCTTCTAAAGCCTCCTCGGCGCAGGATGTGGAAATCGGCCGCATGGGTGGAAATGGGTGAAGGGCCATCTGCCACCTCCTTTTTGTCCCGCCGGCGCCGCGGTCTGCAGCGTCAGCACCTCTGTTGCTGGCCTGGAGACCGGGAGACGCATCTTCCGCCTCCTTGGGGCGGGATGGGTGGAGGTGTGCGAGGCCTTTCTGCCCAGCCAAGGTGGCGGGGGGGCTTCCTTCGTCCCCTCTGAGGAGCTGGGGGCAAGTCCCCGGGCCTGGGCCGGGTGGAGCGTGTGGGGTGGTGGGAGGCGAGGGCAGCAGCAGGCAGGCGGGCAAGGCAGGGCACTGATGGCAGCGCGCTAATGCTGCGGGTGCCGGTGGGAAGGGGGGATGCCCGTGCTGCGCCAGGCAGTTCCCCGGGCAGGCGGCGGGGCGGGGCGGGGCGGGGCGGGGCGGGGCGGAGCAGGCCCGGCCCGGCGGGGCAGTCAGCTGACGCCGCCGTGTCATGGGACGGCGGGCTGAGGAGCGTCCGCTCCGCCGTTGCTCCCTGCGTGCCCGCCGCCGTCCGTCATGCTGCGGCTCCTGCTCCCGGCTTGGCCCGGCTCCTCCGGGCGGCGGTGAGTCCCCTCGGCTCCCCCTCCCCTAAGGGCACCCGCTGCGCGGCGGCGGCGGCGGGGGGCTGCGCCGTGCGGCCTCTTGGCTGGCTGTTGGGGAGGGCCCGAGCCCTGAGGGGCGCGGGGGGCCGCCGGGCGGGCACGGCTCCCGGCTGGTAGGGGGCCTCCTCCTGCCCCCGGAGGAAGCCGATTAACTTCGGTCCGTTTTTAATTCATTAGCGATTTGTGGCTCGTGGTGGTGTTCTTCAGAGCGCCGGTGCTGGGCCTGCGGCTGCGCCGAGGGGGGAGCTGCCGGGGCAGGTGCGGCGGCGGGCCGGCTCCCTCTCCTGAGCAGGCCTGCCTGCTCCCGGCCACGCCGGCCGCCGCGCTGGGCCCTCGCCCTCGCCGTTTTGTATTGAGGAAGGGCAGGCACCGCCAGCCCTTGCACCCCGGGCGGTGAGCTGTGCCGCCTTCTTCAGGGGGTGATCGCCGGGGTCGCTGCCTGCTGGACGTGCGGGCCGAAACGGTGCTGCCAGCTGTACTCCTTCCACCGTTCAGACTCTGCTCTGAGAAATAATATCTTACAAGGCCTCATTAAGCAACCCGGGGCGGGGGTGTGGGGGGGGAGGCAGGCAGAAATTGAGCTGCAGTTACCTGATACCGACACTCCATTAGCAGATGCCATGGGAAAACTTGCTCTTCCTGTGGTGTGCGAGAGGAGGGAGAGGAGTTTTCCCTGTTCTGCCCAGGTTCAGCATTGCCTCTCTTGTTGCAGCTTCGTCCAGTGGCATGCCGTACCGCTGCCTAGCCAGGGGCCTAGGCAAATCCTTAGTCTTTGCAATTGCTGTGGGAGCCGTGCCTTGTCACTTACGCCTTGCGTTTGAAGCAGCGTGTCAGTATTATCTTGATAGATGTTGCAACTGAATGTTGCGCAGGTGGTTAAAGCTGTGTGAAAAGTAGCACAGCCTCATGGGAGACCTTTGTCACAGGGAAGATTGGGTGATAGTAAGTATGGTCTCTGAGGGGTGGGGTTACGGCTGAGACTTAGAAAATTCCGAAGAAGGTGGTGGGTAAGAGGAATGGAGAACCAATACTCAACAAATTTGGTAGTATTAGAAGGGGGGCACTTGGTGGATTTAGTAGATCAGCTGTTTATTTTATCAGAGATAAAATGCTTCAAAAGTATATAGTGAATTTCAGGAATTTGCTGCTATAGGAGGTGGTAGAAGCGGACAGTATTTAACAGATTCCAAAAAAGGATTAACCAAATTACAATACATCAGGTTCATAAACAACATCCAGAAATGACTAGGCAAGGATTTGCCTTCAAACACCCCTAATGTAGCAGCTTTGTCTGCTGGAGGAGTATGAAGGAAGCAGACCACAGGCAGCGGCCGGGGTCACGTCGTTTCTTTAAACAGCATTTCTTACTGCTATTGTCCAGACAGAATATGGCCTGGCGTCTAGAGGAACTGTGGACTCAAACTGGTAGGGCATTTCTTATACTCTTATCCTGCTTAGCTTTGTTTATTTTCTATAGAGGCGCGTGTGTAAAATAGCACTGTTTTTTAAGAATAGTGTTGTAACAGCTGAGAGGACTTGAGGAACTGGGGCCGGGAGGCACGATTTCTCTACCAACCCACAGCTCCTGGACCAAGCAATGAGGGAAGGGGTCTTCTTAAAACTTGGTCTAGTTGTCAAAATATAGCAGGGTCCTCTCGTTACAGAGGTGCTAGTGTTCTTTTAAATTAGCTTGGGAAAGTGTATGCTGCAGATAAGCAACCTGGCAAACTCGGGTTTGTAGACTTCTGGACTCAAGCTCACTGCGGAGCCCTACAAGGCTGCTTTCATGCCCTAGTTCTGAGATTTCTGGCTGTAATGATTGCTTACTTTTTCTCTAGTTGAGTGTGGACTGAGAGACAGGAAGTGTTTTGAAAGCTATGCAGTGACATAGGCTTACTTTAAATAAAGAAGTTTGTTATCTCAAACTTGGTCTGTATTGTATGTTATGAAAGACCATCCAAACTTTTTTCAAGTATGGTTAAAATAAAACAGTGGGTTTATTTTAAATAGAAATGTGCAAACTGGGCACGAGTAGAAACGCTATGAACTCTGAGCAAAATACAGAGCAAAGCAGGGAATTCCGGTACGATTGAAGCATAACTGATGCTTGCTTATTTATTTTCAATCTGGGAGCAGAGATGCATTAGACTTAGTGGTCCCTTTACTTCTAAAGGAGCACAGCGTGCGATGTTTTAATCCCTTTTCAACTTAATTGTGTCCTGGTAGACCAGGATATGCTGAAATAGGTGTTGAGTCTTGGGAACTGTACACGTAGTGGAAGTGAGTAGCAAAACACAATGTGGGTTTCACTAGTTCTACTGTTTTTTAGGGCTTTGGGGAAGTCTTACTCACAACTGGAGGCAAGGGTATCTGCCGATACATCATCTGCAGTTTCTGGGACCACAGCTGCATCTGGCAGCTATTCAGTGGGGATTTCACTGCTGCTGTAGTACGTGTTAGTAGAACCTCTTGCATTCACTAAGAATGATGTAGGGTGATACCTGCTTTTAAAATGGAGCCAACTGCTTGGGAAGAAGAACAGAAAACACGTGTCCGAAGAAGTTAACAGCAGAAGCAGCTTAGTCACAGAACATGTACGGGGTTTACAAATACTATCATGATTGTTTGCAAAGACTATAATGATTGTTTCCAGCACTCATTGTATCACTGTTGTGATCTATTGCCATCTACTATAAGGAAGTCTTAATGAGGAAATGGCATATTAAAAAAAAAAAAGGGGGGGGGGGGGGAGGAGTCATCGAGGAAAGCAGGCGGGGAGCTTGGAAGTGCACTGCCAGAATCCAGTGTTTTCAGTTGTCTGATTTATTCTGCATCAGGAAATCTCCTCCCTGCCTTTATGATAGCGATTCTGCATGACCCGGTGTCCTGGGTAGTATGTACAGAGCAACAGTCCTTTATTGCAGTCTGGGAAAAAGGGAATGTGTGTAATATTTAAAACGGCTGATACTGGTTCCTGGTTGCAGGCTTCGTTGACCCAAGGCATCCCTTCATAACCACACTATTGCCTACGGGAGACTTCTGCAGAACAGAAGGGAACGGTCAGGAAGCAAAGATGATCTCCTTCAAGCAACTGCCTCTTGAAGCAAAGGCTGCAGGAGTGGTTTTCTTCTCCATGATGCTATCACGGAGTTATCTGGCAGAACAACTCGAGCTCAGGATGCGGCGTTGGCTTCTAAGGCTGCAGATGGCAGTATTTGCTAATGCACTCATGTTGATAGGATCTCTTCATGTTTGGAGAAGCACAGTCACCACGTTCTCCAGGTCTTCAGCTGCCAGCTCCTTCTTTTTCACGCCATGGAAAATAGCTGTGTGAGGGGAGGGGAGGAGGGGTGAAGGGCCGGGCTCACCTTGAAGTGGGCGAACTGCAGGTACTTGCAGGGCTCGCGGCGCTGGAAGTCCTCGAGCAGGTCGCGGCCGGGCTGGGCCTGGCGGAAGGCGGGCAGCCCCTGCTTGCAGCGCCGCAGGCACTGGGCCCGCCTCAGCACCCCGGCCAGGAGGCGCAGCTCGGCCAGCGCTCCCCCGGCGGCGCTGCAGTTGCGGTGGCAGAAGGCCTCGCTGTCGCGCAGCAGGCGGTAGAGCCGCATGCTGACCTCCAGGTAGTTGACGCCCTCGGGCCAGTTCTCGGTGCTGTAGTGGTCCAGGCCGTAGCGGCAGGCGGACTCGAGCGGCATGAGCTCGTCCCGCGGGAAGCTGCGGAAGCTGTGGCGCTCGTACTGCGCCGCCGCCAGCGCCAGCCACATGGCTGCGCCTTCGGCCGCCGCCCGGCCACCACGTCGCCGCCACGGGGAGAGCGGGGCGGGGCCGGGGGAGGGGTCGGGTCGGGGTCGGGGGAAGCCGGTCCGGCCCCGCCCCGGGGAGGGTGTGCGCGGCGGTGGGGGAAAGTCGGTGGTGGGGAAAGCGGGGCCGGGGCGGGGGAGCTAAGGGCGGCGCTGGCGCCGGGTCTGGCGGGGGAGCGCGCAGACACCCTACGCTTAACAGTGCCCGATCTCGGAAGCTAAGTAGGCGTGGCCCCAGTTACTACTGGGATGGGAGACCACGCGGGGACACCCTTTTTTGCCTCTGCCCCTTTCTGTTTTGGGTTTTTTCCCCTTCCTCTCTTGCCCTGGATTTCGTCGTCCCCCTTCTAAAGCCTCCTCGGCGCAGGATGTGGAAATCGGCCGCATGGGTGGAAATGGGTGAAGGGCCATCTGCCACCTCCTTTTTGTCCCGCCGGCGCCGCGGTCTGCAGCGTCAGCACCTCTGTTGCTGGCCTGGAGACCGGGAGACGCATCTTCCGCCTCCTTGGGGCGGGATGGGTGGAGGTGTGCGAGGCCTTTCTGCCCAGCCAAGGTGGCGGGGGGGCTTCCTTCGTCCCCTCTGAGGAGCTGGGGGCAAGTCCCCGGGCCTGGGCCGGGTGGAGCGTGTGGGGTGGTGGGAGGCGAGGGCAGCAGCAGGCAGGCGGGCAAGGCAGGGCACTGATGGCAGCGCGCTAATGCTGCGGGTGCCGGTGGGAAGGGGGGATGCCCGTGCTGCGCCAGGCAGTTCCCCGGGCAGGCGGCGGGGCGGGGCGGGGCGGGGCGGGGCGGGGCGGAGCAGGCCCGGCCCGGCGGGGCAGTCAGCTGACGCCGCCGTGTCATGGGACGGCGGGCTGAGGAGCGTCCGCTCCGCCGTTGCTCCCTGCGTGCCCGCCGCCGTCCGTCATGCTGCGGCTCCTGCTCCCGGCTTGGCCCGGCTCCTCCGGGCGGCGGTGAGTCCCCTCGGCTCCCCCTCCCCTAAGGGCACCCGCTGCGCGGCGGCGGCGGCGGGGGGCTGCGCCGTGCGGCCTCTTGGCTGGCTGTTGGGGAGGGCCCGAGCCCTGAGGGGCGCGGGGGGCCGCCGGGCGGGCACGGCTCCCGGCTGGTAGGGGGCCTCCTCCTGCCCCCGGAGGAAGCCGATTAACTTCGGTCCGTTTTTAATTCATTAGCGATTTGTGGCTCGTGGTGGTGTTCTTCAGAGCGCCGGTGCTGGGCCTGCGGCTGCGCCGAGGGGGGAGCTGCCGGGGCAGGTGCGGCGGCGGGCCGGCTCCCTCTCCTGAGCAGGCCTGCCTGCTCCCGGCCACGCCGGCCGCCGCGCTGGGCCCTCGCCCTCGCCGTTTTGTATTGAGGAAGGGCAGGCACCGCCAGCCCTTGCACCCCGGGCGGTGAGCTGTGCCGCCTTCTTCAGGGGGTGATCGCCGGGGTCGCTGCCTGCTGGACGTGCGGGCCGAAACGGTGCTGCCAGCTGTACTCCTTCCACCGTTCAGACTCTGCTCTGAGAAATAATATCTTACAAGGCCTCATTAAGCAACCCGGGGCGGGGGTGTGGGGGGGGAGGCAGGCAGAAATTGAGCTGCAGTTACCTGATACCGACACTCCATTAGCAGATGCCATGGGAAAACTTGCTCTTCCTGTGGTGTGCGAGAGGAGGGAGAGGAGTTTTCCCTGTTCTGCCCAGGTTCAGCATTGCCTCTCTTGTTGCAGCTTCGTCCAGTGGCACGCCGTACCGCTGCCTAGCCAGGGGCCTAGGCAAATCCTTAGTCTTTGCAATTGCTGTGGGAGCCGTGCCTTGTCACTTACGCCTTGCGTTTGAAGCAGCGTGTCAGTATTATCTTGATAGATGTTGCAACTGAATGTTGCGCAGGTGGTTAAAGCTGTGTGAAAAGTAGCACAGCCTCATGGGAGACCTTTGTCACAGGGAAGATTGGGTGATAGTAAGTATGGTCTCTGAGGGGTGGGGTTACGGCTGAGACTTAGAAAATTCCGAAGAAGGTGGTGGGTAAGAGGAATGGAGAACCAATACTCAACAAATTTGGTAGTATTAGAAGGGGGGCACTTGGTGGATTTAGTAGATCAGCTGTTTATTTTATCAGAGATAAAATGCTTCAAAAGTATATAGTGAATTTCAGGAATTTGCTGCTATAGGAGGTGGTAGAAGCGGACAGTATTTAACAGATTCCAAAAAAGGATTAACCAAATTACAATACATCAGGTTCATAAACAACATCCAGAAATGACTAGGCAAGGATTTGCCTTCAAACACCCCTAATGTAGCAGCTTTGTCTGCTGGAGGAGTATGAAGGAAGCAGACCACAGGCAGCGGCCGGGGTCACGTCGTTTCTTTAAACAGCATTTCTTACTGCTATTGTCCAGACAGAATATGGCCTGGCGTCTAGAGGAACTGTGGACTCAAACTGGTAGGGCATTTCTTATACTCTTATCCTGCTTAGCTTTGTTTATTTTCTATAGAGGCGCGTGTGTAAAATAGCACTGTTTTTTAAGAATAGTGTTGTAACAGCTGAGAGGACTTGAGGAACTGGGGCCGGGAGGCACGATTTCTCTACCAACCCACAGCTCCTGGACCAAGCAATGAGGGAAGGGGTCTTCTTAAAACTTGGTCTAGTTGTCAAAATATAGCAGGGTCCTCTCGTTACAGAGGTGCTAGTGTTCTTTTAAATTAGCTTGGGAAAGTGTATGCTGCAGATAAGCAACCTGGCAAACTCGGGTTTGTAGACTTCTGGACTCAAGCTCACTGCGGAGCCCTACAAGGCTGCTTTCATGCCCTAGTTCTGAGATTTCTGGCTGTAATGATTGCTTACTTTTTCTCTAGTTGAGTGTGGACTGAGAGACAGGAAGTGTTTTGAAAGCTATGCAGTGACATAGGCTTACTTTAAATAAAGAAGTTTGTTATCTCAAACTTGGTCTGTATTGTATGTTATGAAAGACCATCCAAACTTTTTTCAAGTATGGTTAAAATAAAACAGTGGGTTTATTTTAAATAGAAATGTGCAAACTGGGCACGAGTAGAAACGCTATGAACTCTGAGCAAAACACAGAGCAAAGCAGGGAATTCCGGTACGATTGAAGCATAACTGATGCTTGCTTATTTATTTTCAATCTGGGAGCAGAGATGCATTAGACTTAGTGGTCCCTTTACTTCTAAAGGAGCACAGCGTGCGATGTTTTAATCCCTTTTCAACTTAATTGTGTCCTGGTAGACCAGGATATGCTGAAATAGGTGTTGAGTCTTGGGAACTGTACACGTAGTGGAAGTGAGTAGCAAAACACAATGTGGGTTTCACTAGTTCTACTGTTTTTTAGGGCTTTGGGGAAGTCTTACTCACAACTGGAGGCAAGGGTATCTGCCGATACATCATCTGCAGTTTCTGGGACCACAGCTGCATCTGGCAGCTATTCAGTGGGGATTTCACTGCTGCTGTAGTACGTGTTAGTAGAACCTCTTGCATTCACTAAGAATGATGTAGGGTGATACCTGCTTTTAAAATGGAGCCAACTGCTTGGGAAGAAGAACAGAAAACACGTGTCCGAAGAAGTTAACAGCAGAAGCAGCTTAGTCACAGAACATGTACGGGGTTTACAAATACTATCATGATTGTTTGCAAAGACTATAATGATTGTTTCCAGCACTCATTGTATCACTGTTGTGATCTATTGCCATCTACTATAAGGAAGTCTTAATGAGGAAATGGCATATTAAAAAAAAAAAAGGGGGGGGGGGGGGAGGAGTCATCGAGGAAAGCAGGCGGGGAGCTTGGAAGTGCACTGCCAGAATCCAGTGTTTTCAGTTGTCTGATTTATTCTGCATCAGGAAATCTCCTCCCTGCCTTTATGATAGCGATTCTGCATGACCCGGTGTCCTGGGTAGTATGTACAGAGCAACAGTCCTTTATTGCAGTCTGGGAAAAAGGGAATGTGTGTAATATTTAAAACGGCTGATACTGGTTCCTGGTTGCAGGCTTCGTTGACCCAAGGCATCCCTTCATAACCACACTATTGCCTACGGGAGACTTCTGCAGAACAGAAGGGAACGGTCAGGAAGCAAAGATGATCTCCTTCAAGCAACTGCCTCTTGAAGCAAAGGCTGCAGGAGTGGTTTTCTTCTCCATGATGCTATCACGGAGTTACCTGGCAGAACAACTCGAGCTCAGGATGCGGCGTTGGCTTCTAAGGCTGCAGATGGCAGTATTTGCTAATGCACTCACGTTGATAGGATCTCTTCATGTTTGGAGAAGCACAGTCACCACGTTCTCCAGGTCTTCAGCTGCCAGCTCCTTCTTTTTCACGCCATGGAAAATAGCTGTGTGAGGGGAGGGGAGGAGGGGTGAAGGGCCGGGCTCACCTTGAAGTGGGCGAACTGCAGGTACTTGCAGGGCTCGCGGCGCTGGAAGTCCTCGAGCAGGTCGCGGCCGGGCTGGGCCTGGCGGAAGGCGGGCAGCCCCTGCTTGCAGCGCCGCAGGCACTGGGCCCGCCTCAGCACCCCGGCCAGGAGGCGCAGCTCGGCCAGCGCTCCCCCGGCGGCGCTGCAGTTGCGGTGGCAGAAGGCCTCGCTGTCGCGCAGCAGGCGGTAGAGCCGCATGCTGACCTCCAGGTAGTTGACGCCCTCGGGCCAGTTCTCGGTGCTGTAGTGGTCCAGGCCGTAGCGGCAGGCGGACTCGAGCGGCATGAGCTCGTCCCGCGGGAAGCTGCGGAAGCTGTGGCGCTCGTACTGCGCCGCCGCCAGCGCCAGCCACATGGCTGCGCCTTCGGCCGCCGCCCGGCCACCACGTCGCCGCCACGGGGAGAGCGGGGCGGGGCCGGGGGAGGGGTCGGGTCGGGGTCGGGGGAAGCCGGTCCGGCCCCGCCCCGGGGAGGGTGTGCGCGGCGGTGGGGGAAAGTCGGTGGTGGGGCAAGCGGGGCCGGGGCGGGGGAGCTAAGGGCGGCGCTGGCGCCGGGTCTGGCGGGGGAGCGCGCAGACACCCTACGCTTAACAGTGCCCGATCTCGGAAGCTAAGTAGGCGTGGCCCCAGTTACTACTGGGATGGGAGACCACGCGGGGACACCCTTTTTTGCCTCTGCCCCTTTCTGTTTTGGGTTTTTTCCCCTTCCTCTCTTGCCCTGGATTTCGTCGTCCCCCTTCTAAAGCCTCCTCGGCGCAGGATGTGGAAATCGGCCGCATGGGTGGAAATGGGTGAAGGGCCATCTGCCACCTCCTTTTTGTCCGCGGCGCCGCGGTCTGCAGCGTCAGCACCTCTGTTGCTGGCCTGGAGACCGGGAGACGCATCTTCCGCCTCCTTGGGGCGGGATGGGTGGAGGTGTGCGAGGCCTTTCTGCCCAGCCAAGGTGGCGGGGGGCTTCCTTCGTCCCCTCTGAGGAGCTGGGGGCAAGTCCCCGGGCCTGGGCCGGGTGGAGCGTGTGGGGTGGTGGGAGGCGAGGGCAGCAGCAGGCAGGCGGGCAGGCAGGGCACTGATGGCAGCGCGCTAATGCTGCGGGTGCCGGTGGGAGGGGGGATGCCCAGTGCTGCGCCAGGGCAGTTCCCCGGGCAGGCGGCGGGGCGGGGCGGGGCGGGGCGGGGCGGGGCGGAGCAGGCCCGGCCCGGCGGGGCAGTCAGCTGACGCCGCCGTGTCATGGGACGGCGGGCTGAGGAGCGTCCGCTCCGCCGTTGCCTCCCTGCGTGCCCGCCGCCGTCCGTCATGCTGCGGCTCCTGCTCCCGGCTTGGCCCGGCTCCTCCGGGCGGCGGTGAGTCCCCCTCGGCTCCCCCTCCCCTAAGGGCACCCGCTGCGCGGCGGCGGCGGCGGCGGCGGGGGGCTGCGCCGTGCGGCCTCTTGGCTGGCTGTTGGGGAGGGCCCGAGCCCTGAGGGGCGCGGGGGGCCGCCGGGCGGGCACGGCTCCCGGCTGGTAGGGGGCCTCCTCTGCCCCCGGAGGAAGCCGATTAACTTCGGTCCGTTTTTAATTCATTAGCGATTTGTGGCTCGTGGTGGTGTTCTTCAGAGCGCCGGGTGCTGGGCCTGCGGCTGCGCCGAGGGGGGAGCTGCCGGGGCAGGTGCGGCGGCGGGCCGGCTCCCTCTCCTGAGCAGGCCTGCCTGCTCCCGGCCACGCCGGCCGCCGCGCTGGGCCCTCGCCCTCGCCGTTTTGTATTGAGGAAGGGCAGGCACCGCCAGCCCTTGCACCCCGGGCGGTGAGCTGTGCCGCCTTCTTCAGGGGGTGATCGCCGGGGTCGCTGCCTGCTGGACGTGCGGGCCGAAACGGTGCTGCCAGCTGTACTCCTTCCACCGTTCAGACTCTGCTCTGAGAAATAATATCTTACAAGGCCTCATTAAGCAACCCGGGGCGGGGGTGTGGGGGGGGAGGCAGGCAGAAATTGAGCTGCAGTTACCTGATACCGACACTCCATTAGCAGATGCCATGGGAAAACTTGCTCTTCCTGTGGTGTGCGAGAGGAGGGAGAAGGAGTTTTCCCTGTTCTGCCCAGGTTCAGCATTGCCTCTCTTGTTGCAGCTTCGTCCAGTGGCACGCCGTACCGCTGCCTAGCCAGGGGCCTAGGCAAATCCTTAGGTCTTTTGCAATTGCTGTGGGAGCCGTGCCTTGTCACTTACGCCTTGCGTTTGAAGCAGCGTGTCAGTATTATCTTGATAGATGTTGCAACTGAATGTTGCGCAGGTGGTTAAAGCTGTGTGAAAAGTAGCACAGCCTCATGGGAGACCTTTGTCACAGGGAAGATTGGGTGATAGTAAGTATGGTCTCTGAGGGGTGGGGTTACGGCTGAGACTTAGAAAATTCCGAAGAAGGTGGTGGGTAAGAGGAATGGAGAACCAATACTCAACAAATTTGGTAGTATTAGAAGGGGGGCACTTGGTGGATTTAGTAGATCAGCTGTTTATTTTATCAGAGATAAAATGCTTCAAAAGTATATAGTGAATTTCAGGAATTTGCTGCTATAGGAGGTGGTAGAAGCGGACAGTATTTAACAGATTCCAAAAAAGGATTAACCAAATTACAATACATCAGGTTCATAAACAACATCCAGAAATGACTAGGCAAGGATTTGCCTTCAACACCCCTAATGTAGCAGCTTTGTCTGCTGGAGGAGTATGAAGGAAGCAGACCACCAGGCAGCGGCCGGGGTCACGTCGTTTCTTTAAACAGCATTTCTTACTGCTATTGTCCAGACAGAATATGGCCTGGCGTCTAGAGGAACTGTGGACTCAAACTGGTAGGGCATTTCTTATATCCTTATCCTGCTTAGCTTTGTTTATTTTCATATAGAGGCGCGTGTGTAAAATAGCACTGTTTTTTAAGAATAGTGTTGTAAACAGCTGAGAGGACTTGAGGAACTGGGGCCGGGAGGCACGATTTCTCTACCAACCACAGCTCCTGGACCAAGCAATGAGGGAAGGGGTCTTCTTAAAACTTGGTCTAGTTGTCAAAATATAGCAGGGTCCTCTCGTTACAGAGGTGCTAGTGTTCTTTTAAATTAGCTTGGGAAAGTGTATGCTGCAGATAAGCAACCTGGCAAACTCGGGTTTGTAGACTTCTGGACTCAAGCTCACTGCGGAGCCCTACAAGGCTGCTTTCATGCCCTAGTTCTGAGATTTCTGGCTGTAATGATTGGCTTACTTTTTCTCTAGTTGAGTGTGGACTGAGAGACAGGAAGTGTTTTGAAAGCTATGCAGTGACATAGGCTTACTTTAAATAAAGAAGTTTGTTATCTCAAACTTGGTCTGTATTGTATGTTATGAAAGACCATCCAAACTTTTTTCAAGTATGGTTAAAATAAAACAGTGGGTTTATTTTAATAGAAATGTGCAAACTGGGCACGAGTAGAAACGCTATGAACTCTGAGCAAAATACAGAGCAAAGCAGGAATTCCGGTACGATTGAAGCATAACTGATGCTTGCTTATTTATTTTCAATCTGGGAGCAGAGATGCATTAGACTTAGTGGTCCCTTTACTTCTAAAGGAGCACAGCGTGCGATGTTTTAATCCCTTTTCAACTTAATTGTGTCCTGGTAGACCAGGATATGCTGAAATAGGTGTTGAGTCTTGGGAACTGTACACGTAGTGGAAGTGAGTAGCAAAACACAATGTGGGTTTCACTAGTTCTACTGTTTTTTAGGGCTTTGGGGAAGTCTTACTCACAACTGGAGGCAAGGGTATCTGCCGATACATCATCTGCAGTTTCTGGGACCACAGCTGCATCTGGCAGCTATTCAGTGGGGATTTCACTGCTGCTGTAGTACGTGTTAGTAGAACCTCTGCATTCACTAAGAATGATGTAGGGTGATACCTGCTTTTAAAATGGAGCCAACTGCTTGGGAAGAAGAACAGAAAACACGTGTCCGAAGAAGTTAACAGCAGAAGCAGCTTAGTCACAGAACATGTACGGGGTTTACAAATACTATCATGATTGTTTGCAAAGACTATAATGATTGTTTCCAGCACTCATTGTATCACTGTTGTGATCTATTGCCATCTACTATAAGGAAGTCTTAATGAGGAAATGGCATATTAAAAAAAAAAAAGGGGGGGGGGGGGAGGAGTCATCGAGGAAAGCAGGCGGGGAGCTTGGAAGTGCACTGCCAGAATCCAGTGTTTCAGTTGTCTGATTTATTCTGCATCAGGAAATCTCCTCCCTGCCTTTATGATAGCGATTCTGCATGACCCGGTGTCCTGGGTAGTATGTACAGAGCAACAGTCCTTTATTGCAGTCTGGGAAAAAGGGAATGTGTGTAATATTTAAAACGGCTGATACTGGTTCCTGGTTGCAGGCTTCGTTGACCCAAGGCATCCCTTCATAACCACACTATTGCCTACGGGAGACTTCTGCAGAACAGAAGGGAACGGTCAGGGAAGCAAAGATGATCTCCTTCAAGCAACTGCCTCTTGAAGCAAAGGCTGCAGGAGTGGTTTTCTTCTCCATGATGCTATCACGAGTTACCTGGCAGAACAACTCGAGCTCAGGATGCGGCGTTGGCTTCTAAGGCTGCAGATGGCAGTATTTGCTAATGCACTCACGTTGATAGGATCTCTTCATGTTTGGAGAAGCACAGTCACCACGTTCTCCAGGTCTTCAGCTGCCAGCTCCTTCTTTTTCACGCCATGGAAAATAGCTGTGTGAGGGGAGGGGAGGAGGGGTGAAGGGCCGGGCTCACCTTGAAGTGGGCGAACTGCAGGTACTTGCAGGGCTCGCGGCGCTGGAAGTCCTCGAGCAGGTCGCGGCCGGGCTGGGCCTGCGGAAGGCGGGCAGCCCCTGCTTGCAGCGCCGCAGGCACTGGGCCCGCCTCAGCACCCCGGCCAGGAGGCGCAGCTCGGCCAGCGCTCCCCCGGCGGCGCTGCAGTTGCGGTGGCAGAAGGCCTCGCTGTCGCGCAGCAGGCGGTAGAGCCGCATGCTGACCTCCAGGTAGTTGACGCCCTCGGGCCAGTTCTCGGTGCTGTAGTGGTCCAGGCCGTAGCGGCAGGCGGACTCGAGCGGCATGAGCTCGTCCCGCGGGAAGCTGCGGAAGCTGTGGCGCTCGTACTGCGCCGCCGCCAGCGCCAGCCACATGGCTGCGCCTTCGGCCGCCGCCCGGCCACCACGTCGCCGCCACGGGGAGAGCGGGGCGGGGCCGGGGGAGGGGTCGGGTCGGGGTCGGGGAAGCCGGTCCGGCCCCGCCCCGGGGAGGGTGTGCGCGGCGGTGGGGGAAAGTCGGTGGTGGGGCAAGCGGGGCCGGGGCGGGGGAGCTAAGGGCGGCGCTGGCGCCGGGTCTGGCGGGGGAGCGCGCAGACACCCTACGCTTAACCAGTGCCCGATCTCGGAAGCTAAGTAGGCGTGGCCCCAGTTACTACGGGATGGGAGACCACGCGGGGACACCCTTTTTTGCCTCTGCCCCTTTCTGTTTTGGGTTTTTTCCCCTTCCTCTCCTTGCCTGGATTTCGTCGTCCCCCTTCTAAAGCCTCCTCGGCGCAGGATGTGGAAATCGGCCGCATGGGTGGAAATGGTGAAGGGCCATCTGCCACCTCCTTTTTGTCCCGCCGGCGCCGCGGTCTGCAGCGTCAGCACCTCTGTTGCTGGCCTGGAGACCGGGAGACGCATCTTCCGCCTCCTTGGGGCGGGATGGGTGGAGGTGTGCGAGGCCTTCTGCCCAGCCAAGGTGGCGGGGGGGCTTCCTTCGTTCCCTCTGAGGAGCTGGGGCAAGTCCCCGGGCCTGGGCCGGGTGGAGCGTGTGGGGTGGTGGGAGGCGAGGGCAGCAGCAGGCAGGCGGGCAAGGCAGGGCACTGATGGCAGCGCGCTAATGCTGCGGGTGCCGGTGGGAAGGGGGGATGCCCGTGCTGCGCCAGGCAGTTCCCCGGGCAGGCGGCGGGGCGGGGCGGGGCGGGGCGGGGCGGGGGCGGAGCAGGCCCGGCCCGGCGGGGCAGTCAGCTGACGCCGCCGTGTCATGGGACGGCGGGCTGAGGAGCGTCCGCTCCGCCGTTGCTCCCTGCGTGCCCGCCGCCGTCCGTCATGCTGCGGCTCCTGCTCCCGGCTTGGCCCGGCTCCTCCGGGCGCGGTGAGTCCCCTCGGCTCCCCCTCCCCTAAGGGCACCCGCTGCGCGGCGGCGGCGCGGCGGCGGGGGGCTGCGCCGTGCGGCCTCTTGGCTGGCTGTTGGGAGGGGCCCGAGCCCTGAGGGGCGCGGGGGGCCGCCGGGCGGGCACGGCTCCCGGCTGGTAGGGGGCCTCCTCCTGCCCCCGGAGGAAGCCGATTAAACTTCGGTCGTTTTAATTTCATTAGCGATTTGTGGCTCGTGGTGGTGTTCTTCAGAGCGCCGGTGCTGGGCCTGCGGCTGCGCGAGGGGGGAGCTGCCGGGGCAGGTGCGGCGGCGGGCCGGCTCCCTCTCCTGAGCAGGCCTGCCTGCTCCCGGCCACGCCGGCCGCCGCGCTGGGCCCTCGCCCTCGCCGTTTGTATTGAGGAAGGGCAGGCACCGCAGCCCTTGCACCCCCGGGCGGTGAGCTGTGCCGCCTTCTTCAGGGGGTGATCGCCGGGGTCCGCTGCCTGCTGGACGTGCGGGCCGAAACGGTGCTGCCAGCTGTACTCTTCCACCGTTCAGACTCTGCTCTGAGAAATAATATCTTACAAGGCCTCATTAAGCAACCCGGGCCGGGGTGTGGGGGGGGAGGCAGGCAGAAATTGAGCTGCAGTTACCTGATACCGACACTCCATTAGCAGATGCCATGGGAAACTTGCTCTTCCTGTGGTGTGCGAGAGGAGGGAGAGGAGTTTTCCCTGTTCTGCCAGGTTCAGCATTGCCTCTCTTGTTGCTGCTTCGTCCAGTGGCACGCCGTACCGCTGCCTAGCCAGGGGCCTAGGCAAATCCTTAGTCTTTGCAATTGCTGTGGGAGCCGTGCCTTGTCACTTACGCCTTGCGTTTGAAGCAGCGTGTCAGTATTATCTTGATAGATGTTGCAACTGATGTTGCGCAGGTGGTTAAAGCTGTGTGAAAAGTAGCACAGCCTCATGGGAGACCTTTGTCACAGGGAAGATTGGGTGATAGTATGTATGGTCTCTGAGGGGTGGGTTACGGCTGAGACTTAGAAAATTCCGAAGAAGGTGGTGGGTAAGAGGAATGGAGAACCAATACTCAACAAATTTGGTAGTATTAGAAGGGGGGCACTTGGTGGATTTAGTAGATCAGCTGTTTATTTTATCAGAGATAAATGCTTCAAAAGTATATAGTGAATTTCAGGAATTTGCTGCTATAGGAGGTGGTAGAAGCGGACAGTATTTAAACAGATTCCAAAAAAGGATTAACCAAATTACAATACATCAGGTTCATAAACAACATCCAGAAATGACTAGGCAAGGATTTGCCTTCAAACACCCCTAATGTAGCAGCTTTGTCTGCTGGAGGAGTATGAAGGAAGCAGACCACAGGCAGCGGGCCGGGGTCACGTCGTTTCTTTAAACAGCATTTCTTACTGCTATTGTCCAGACAGAATATGGCCTGGCGTCAGAGGAACTGTGGACTCAAACTGGTAGGGCATTTCTTATACTCTTATCCTGCTTAGCTTTGTTTATTTTCTATAGAGGCGCGTGTGTAAAATAGCACTGTTTTTTAAGAATAGTGTTGTAACAGCTGAGAGGACTTGAGGAACTGGGGCCGGGAGGCACGATTTCTCTACAACCCAAAGCTCCCTGGACCAAGCAATGAGGGAAGGGGTCTTCTTAAAACTTGGTCTAGTTTGTCAAAATATAGCAGGGTCCTCTCGTTACAGAGGTGCTAGTGTTCTTTTAAATTAGCTTGGAAAGTGTATGCTGCAGATAAGCAACCTGGCAAACTCGGGTTTGTAGACTTCTGACTCAAGCTCACTGCGGAGCCCTACAAGGCTGCTTTCATGCCCTAGTTCTGAGATTTCTGGCTGTAATGATTGCTTACTTTTTCTCTAGTTGAGTGTGGACTGAGAGACAGGAAGTGTTTTGAAAGTCTAGCAGTGACATAGGCTTACTTTAAATAAAGAAGTTTGTTATCTCAAACTTGGTCTGTATTGTATGTTATGAAAGACCATCCAAACTTTTTTCAAGTATGGTTAAAATAAAACAGTGGGTTTATTTTTAATAGAAATGTGCAAACTGGCACGAGTAGAAACGCTATGAACTCTGAGCAAAATACAGAGCAAAGCAGGGAATTCCGGTACGATTGAAGCATAACTGATGCTTGCTTATTTATTTTCAATCTGGGAGCAGAGATGCATTAGACTTAGTGGTCCCTTTACTTCTAAAGGAGCACAGCGTGCGATGTTTTAATCCCTTTTCAACTTAATTGTGTCCTGGTAGACCAGGATATGCTGAAATAGGTGTTGAGTCTTGGGAACTGTACACGTAGTGGAAGTGAGTAGCAAAACACAATGTGGGTTTCACTAGTTCTACTGTTTTTTAGGGCTTTGGGGAAGTCTTACTCACAACTGGAGGCAAGGGTATCTGCCGATACATCATCTGCAGTTTCTGGGACCACAGCTGCATCTGGCAGCTATTCAGTGGGGATTTCACTGCTGCTGTAGTACGTGTTAGTAGAACCTCTTGCATTCACTAAGAATGATGTAGGGTGATACCTGCTTTTAAAATGGAGCCAACTGCTTGGGAAGAAGAACAGAAAACACGTGTCCGAAGAAGTTAACAGCAGAAGCAGCTTAGTCACAGAACATGTACGGGGTTTACAAATACTATCATGATTGTTTGCAAAGACTATAATGATTGTTTCCAGCACTCATTGTATCACTGTTGTGATCTATTGCCATCTACTATAAGGAGTTCTTAATGAGGAAATGGCATATTAAAAAAAAAAAAGGGGGGGGGGGGGGAGGAGTCATCGAGGAAAGCAGGCGGGGAGCTTGGAAGTGCACTGCCAGAATCCAGTGTTTTCAGTTGTCTGATTTATTCTGCATCAGGAAATCTCCTCCCTGCCTTTATGATAGCGATTCTGCATGACCCGGTGTCCTGGGTAGTATGTACAGAGCAACAGTCCTTTATTGCAGTCTGGGAAAAAGGGAATGTGTGTAATATTTAAAACGGCTGATACTGGTTCCTGGTTGCAGGCTTCGTTGACCCAAGGCATCCCTTCATAACCACACTATTGCCTACGGGAGACTTCTGCAGAACAGAAGGGAACGGTCAGGAAGCAAAGATGATCTCCTTCAAGCAACTGCCTCTTGAAGCAAAGGCTGCAGGAGTGGTTTTCTTCTCCATGATGCTATCACGGAGTTACCTGGCAGAACAACTCGAGCTCAGGATGCGGCGTTGGCTTCTAAGGCTGCAGATGGCAGTATTTGCTAATGCACTCACGTTGATATAGATCTCTTCATGTTTGGAGAAGCACAGTCACCACGTTCTCCAGGTCTTCAGCTGCCAGCCTCCTTCTTTTCACGCCATGGAAAATAGCTGTGTGAGGGGAGGGGAGGAGGGGTGAAGGGCCGGGTCACCTTGAAGTGGGCGAACTGCAGGTACTTGCAGGGCTCGCGGCGCTGGAAGTCCTCGAGCAGGTCGCGGCCGGGCTGGGCCTGGCGGAAGGCGGGCAGCCCCTGCTTGCAGCGCCGCAGGCACTGGGCCCGCCTCAGCACCCCCGGCCAGGAGGGCGCAGCTCGGCCAGCGCTCCCCCGGCGCGCTGCAGTTGCGGTGGCAGAAGGCCTCGCTGTCGCGCAGCAGGCGGTAGAGCCGCATGCTGACCTCCAGGTAGTTGACCCCTCGGGCCAGTTCTCGGTGCTGTAGTGGTCCAGGCCGTAGCGGCAGGCGGACCTCGAGCGGCATGAGCTCGTCCCGCGGGAAGCTGCGGAAGCTGTGGCGCTCGTACTGCGCCGCCGCCAGCGCCAGCCACATGGCTGCGCCTTCGGCCGCCGCCCGGCACCACGTCGCCGCCACGGGGAGAGCGGGGCGGGGCCGGGGGAGGGGTCGGGTCGGGGTCGGGGGAAGCCGGTCCGGCCCCGCCCCCGGGGAGGGTGGCGCGGCGGTGGGGGGAAAGTCGGTGGCTGGCCGGCAAGCGGGGCCGGGGCGGGGGAGCTAAGGGCGGCGCTGGCAGGCCGGGTCTGGCGGGGAGCGCG
>NW_027472282.1:0-45580 GCF_965638725.1 Aptenodytes patagonicus | reverse complement strand
AGCGGGTCGGACCACGTGCAGCGCCCGCAGGGGAGAGCGGGACGGACCATGTGCAAGGCCGGGGGGGGGGGGGGGGGGGGGGGAAGAGCGCGAAGGACCCATGTGCCGATCGAAGGGACGCCGCCGACGCCAGGGGCGGGAGGGGCCGCGTGCCCGGTGCTTCCCCCCCCCCAGCGTTCCCCCCCCCCCCCCACACCAGCCAGGGCCTAGAGAAATACCAACTTTTAATACCAACCGCCGGTTCCTTTGGTATAGCGGGGCCCGGGGGGGCCCGGGGCTGCGAGGGGCAGGGCTGCGCTTTGGCTTGGGGGGAGTAACACCGTGCATGCAAAAGGGGGGGTGTGGGGGGGTGTGGGGTGCACCCTCCCACCGCCCCCCGGAGCTGCCGGAGCCGGCCGTGCCCCCGGGGGGGGGGGTGGGGTGGGGGGGTGGAGCAGGGAGGGGGTGTGGAGGAGCACGTCCCGGGAAGGGGCACAGCCGGGGCTGGGAGCGCAGGGGGGGACACTGTCCCCAGCCCCCCGCCCGCGGCATTGCATAAGAGTGTGGGACCTGCGGGGTCAAGGCACAGAGTTAACACGTAAAGTGATCGGGTACAGTCGGCGTGGGGCCGGCCGGGCCTTGTGCTTGGGGGAGCAGAGCTCCCCCCTGCAGCCCCCCCCCCCATGGCCCGTGGGGCAGGGGACGAGGCCGGGCTGCCCCCCGGCTTGGGGGGGGGGGGGGGGGGGGGCTCGGGTCCACCAGCCCTGAGCCCATGCCCACGCCGGTGAGCGCGAGAGCAGCCGCAGCAGGGCCAGGTTTTGGTAGGAGCTGAGCTGCTGCGCGAAGGCTGGAGCCGGGAGGAGGCAGGGGCTTCGGCAAGAACAGCCCCTGGCCCCGCAGGCAGCTCACACCACGCTGCCCCTGCACCCCGCGGCCGCCAGCTCCTCGTGGCAGAGGGGAACAGGCCCCATCCCTGGCCAAGTCCATGCTCAGTCCTGGGCAGAGCACCCGACTGAGAGTCCGAGGGCTCCCTGGGGCAGGGAGCAGGGCCGGGGGGCTGCACGCCAGGGCCCCCGGGCGCTCACAATCTCCTCTCCACCGGCTGCTGCAGGCACATCTCGCTGCCGGCCGAGATGATGGGCAGGTGATTGTCCATGTGGTAGCTGATGAGGTGGCTGACGCTCTCGAAGCGGTGGTCTTTTGTCCGAACCTGGGGGGTCGGGGAAGGGGCACTCAGGAGGCTGCTGATGCCTGGGGGAGGCCAAAGCAGCCACCAGCCCCCAGGAGCTGCGCACCGAGCTGGGGGGAGCAGCCCTCACCCCCACACTCCGCCAGGCCCTCTCCAGAGGGATCCCCTGAGGAGCGGCGGGGAAGCCCAGTGCCCTGGTGGCTCTTGTAACCCCCAGGGCCCCCCTGAGCTGTGCCTAGCTCTGTCCCCAGCACATTACATGGACTCACCACTCCCTCAGGATCGACGAGCAGCAGATGCTTGGGCTGCCCGCCCTGCAAGCCAGTCAGCACGTACTGGCCCGGGGTGGTGGTGCTCTCCCGCACCAGGAAGTCTCCGTTCACCTTCAGCAGCTTCTCGGCCTCCTTACGGTTCATCTTCCCGTGGTACCAGGGCTCCCGTCTCAGCTGCTCCTCCATGGAGGCCACCACCTGGGCAGGGGGCAGCCCCACAGGCACGGACGGGGGCACACGCAGGGCATCTTCAAAGGGCTCTGCAGGGAGGGAGGAGCGGGCGGTCCGGGACCGACCTCACAGGCACCCACCCCCAGCCCAGGACAGACCCCCGAGCCCAGGCACGGCTGCGGCTGCCGTCCCACTCACTCATGTCAAAGAGGTCTCTCTGGGCGCTGCCGTTGGCCGTTGCGGGGGTGCCAGCGGCCGACGCTTGGCGTGTCTTGTCCATGTTCTGCACGTTGACGTAAGACGGGTCATCAAACAGGTCCGTGCGGCCGGACGTGCCCCCCGGAGCCGGGTATTTTTCTCTCCCTGCTGCCAAGAGCACTGTGGTCAGCAGAGCTCCAGCCTGCCTCGGCCCCAACACCAGTGCCTGCTCTCGGAGCACTTGGGGTCCAGGAAAGCAGACAGGGACCAGCCAGGTCCATCACGTTACCTTGGGCAGGAGCGTGCTGCTTCCGGGGGTCGTACTCCCCGCCGGATGTCTGGCCGACGGGCTGCAGGGAGAAGCGGGCGGTGAGCCCTGCTGCGCTCCCCATCCCTTCCCGCTCCCCACACCCTGGGCTGCTAGAGGTGCCAGGGAGACAGGTGGCCACGGATCTTGTGGTGGAATAACCCTGAGTGAAGAGCCCACAGCACCGTCGGGGTCCCTGCATCTCCCTTGTAACATGAAGCCTCCCCATGAGGACATGCCCAGAGCCTTACCAGCGTGGCCCCAAGTGATTGGGGTCTGAGCAGCCCCGTCCCGCAGCCGCATGTCCACAACCCCCCCGATGGGAGGCTCCTTGCCGGGGAAGTCATTGTAGTACTGGTGATCGGGGGCCGGTTCCTCCTCTTCCTCATCCCAGGCAGAGCCATCGAACCCCGCCATCCTGAGAGGGCATGGCACAGATGAGCAGCTGACAGCAGCCAGGGCTCCATCCCCTCTCCAAACCCAATCAATCTCGGACACCCTCCCACCTTCTTCCTTCCCACCTAGCCCTGCCCTTACCTGTCGTGAGGTGTCACCAGTTTTGGGGGGTTCTTCAGGTACTGCTTGAACCGCAGCTCGAAGGCCTGCCCAATGGTGCTGATCACATCCTGCGCCAAGCCCTCAGGGCACTCCAAGATATGGCAGGCTGGGGAGGGAATGGTGGGATGGGAGTGTGGAACCCCAACGTTGAGTTCTCCACCCCTCGAGCCTGCCCTATGCACCCCAGAGCTTCCTTACGGGGCACCCACTCCGTTCCCGCCACACTGAGCTGCGCCTAAACATCCACGAAACGGGGCTCCGGCATTTAGGACCCTCGGCAGCAGCCTCACCTCTTTGATTGACAGGGTCTTTGGCAACATAGGCGACGTACTCGGCTGTGTCCTGTGGGCGAGACACCAGCGGTGAGACAGGGCTGCCGGGGAGCGCGGTGCCTGAGACTTCAGGGAGAGGGCAGGAGAGGCACCGATCCCTAGCACGGGGCAGGGCACGCGCGGATGGGGACCCTGTGTACTCACCGGGTCTCCCCCAGAAGCGAAGGAGATGGACTGCATGTGGTGGTTGGCAATGATCTGCAAGGCAGAGAGTTTATTGGACACAGCCAGGAGCTCCTCGGTGCCCAGCCAGAGGTGGCACCTCCTGCCTGCCGCGCTCCTCCCAGGGCTGGCCCGGCACGGGGGCTTACAAGCCTCCGGAGCCCTGGTTATGAGCCACAGGCCACCAGGAAAAGGGCTGGGGCACCAACAGGGCCACCAAGAGCGGGGTCAAAACCAGGAGACCCGGCCCCAGGCCAGGGGACTTGGATCTCTCAGTCTCCAGGACAGATCCTGCAAAGCACGCGGGCTATCGCTCTTCACCCCTGGGGACCAGGGGGAGGTGGGCACTCAGCAGATCACACAGCCCACCCAGACATCCCTTAGGGAGGCTGGGGACATCCCCTGCCCCAGCAGGGCATGGGATGGGGGACACGAGGATTCCTGCTCATCTAAAGCCAGTCGCCCAGCCCCCGGCACCTCCCCGCTCTCACCTGCTTGCAGTCAGAAGCCATGAGGTTGAGGCTGCTGGTGGAGATGGTCAGGGTGATGGGCATGCCGGCAAACTTCAGGTTGCTCTTGCCCAGGATGGAGTTCAGGGAGCGGCCGCAGGGCTGGGGGCAAACGGCAGCATGGGAAAAGGGCTCCCCAGGCCAGACACAGCCTGGCTGTGGGGGGACAGGGCATATCCTACCACCCTCCACGGCAGAGATGGGCGCCTCCTCCTCACCACTGCTCCTGCCAAGCTCCGCTGGCCTGAGCCGCGGTGGGAGATCGGAGCCTCAGGCTGCCCAGCCCAGGCACGGCCAGCCGGGCTGGGATCCGGCCCTCGGCCCTGTGCCCAGACAGCCGAGCATGCTCCCCCCCCCCAGCAGCTCCCCAGCCCAGCCTCACCTTTCTCCTCCGCACGGCTCCCTTGGCACCGGGCACGGCCTCGCACACCAGCCCAATGGCCTCCCTGTGGGGAGCACAGCAGGATGTCAGTCCCCCCTAGTGCCTGCCCTCCCCGTTCCCTTGTGACCCCACAACCACAGGGCCGGGGATGCAGGGACCAGCACGGAAGGGACAGGGTGACGAGCGGAAAGCCCTCGGGGGCAGCACCGGCCAGGGCTCTTCAAGCAGGGGAAGTGCGCTGGCGTTCATATTTGATGGGGCTGCAGGCAGCCCGGCCCCCACCGAAAGCCCCACATGCCACCAGAGGCTTGCACGGGGCTCGTACCCCCGCCTCCCCCAAAAGCAGCAGCCCCTGGGAAGAGGCAGAGCTCACCTGGTGACCTGCGTCCTGGTGTTGAAATCCAAAGCCCTCATGGACTGGAGGACTTCCACGCAGCCCATGTACTGGGGGAGAGAGCAGGGTCAGCCCGGCCAGCCCTGGGGTTTGCTCCCCACGCAGCCGGGGAGGGGGCCGGGGCCCCGAGCCCCCTGGCTCCGCAGCGGTGACCTCCCCAGGAATCCCACTGCCCACCTGCCGCCGCCAAGGAGCACGCCAGGAGGTCCCCAAATCCCCACCATGACCCTTCCCACACCCCCCCAGTCCCGAGCACTCACCCGGACGTGATAGGAGACCCCGGGGCCCATGACCTTGTCATCCGGGTGCAGCCAGCCGCGGGTGGGCTTATTGACGAAGCTGCCGTGGCGGGTCCATTCGTCACCCCCCAGCTGGCCGCCTTCCACCCGCGTCTTCTTCCCGCAGCTCAGCTTGTTCATATCCTGGGAACAGACAGCGACAGGTCCTGCTGAGTCGGGGCCGGTAGCCCCCCCTGGTGCTGGTGCCAGCGTCCCGGCAGGGCCGGGCTCTCCCGGGCTGCCGCCGGTCGAGGAGCCCCGCAGGCTGAGCAGGTTGGCGGGGTTCGAGAGCTTCAGGTTGGCCATTTTGGGGAAGAAGGAGCAGAGGGTGGTGGGGCTGTCCTCCGACTCGGGCGAGAGCTCCCCGAGAGGCGCCGCAGGGCCAAGGGAGGAGGAGGAGAGGGAGCCAGGCAGAGACTGCGTGCCTGCGAGGGACTCCACTGGGGAGGCCGGGACCCCCAGGCCCCCCACCGCCTCCTCCAGAGAGGAGACGGACTCATTCCGCAGGTGGCTGTATTTGCTCTTCTGCAGGAGATCCATGCCGGAGAGAGATGAGAAGGGCCGGGGCCAGCCCGGCTCGCGTGGCAGCAGGGTGGAGGCAGCTGGCCGGGTCTCACGGGGGCCCCATGGAGAGTCCAAGCACCTGCAGCCGCCGGGAAGCCAAGCAGAAGCCTCGGCTGAGCTCCACGCCAGGCTCGCGCCAGCCCGGCATGGCTGGCAGGGAGAGCCGGCCCCAGGACACCAGGCAGCGGGCCCGGGGGCTGCCCGGCTCCGCACCGTCGCAGCCGATCGATTGCGATCGGCGTCAGCAAGGATGCGTGGATCCAGCCAGACGGAGAGCAACCCCCCACTCCCACCGCGGCAGGGAGGAAACGGGGCCGCGGCGACGCCCCGGGGAGCCGCCGGCTCGGGGAGGGGGGCTCAGCACACTCGGCCCCCAGCCTGGAGGTCCTCAAACCCCGTGGCCCCGCGCTGCTCCTGCACCAGACCGGCAACAAATCCCATTGTCTTCAGCCGGGGCCAGATCTGGCCCCCTCTGCCCTGCCACCGGGTCCGGCACGGCTGCCCTCCGCCCCAGCCGGCTCGCTCCAGCCCCTGCGTTGCCCCGCTGCCACCAGCCGCTAAGAGGAAATCAAAAGCATGAATATTTAAAGCCCTGAGACAAGGCAGCCACAGAGCGCATCCAAGCCCAGCCCAGCCCCGTTCCGAGCACCGTCCAGGAGCAAACAAGGTCCTTCTGTGGCAGCCAGTGCTACACAACCCACGTGCTGGTGGCAGGCAGCCGCCGTTGGCTCCCCGGGCTCTGCAGGGGGGAGCGGCGCCCGAAGCCGGGGGGGCCGCGATGCTGAGATGCTGCCGATGTTCGCGGCTGCCTGGGAAGCAGGGACATCCAGTCCTTTGAGAGTGCGGCTCTGGGCACGATCTCGCCCGGAGGGCTGGTGGGAGGAAGAGGAGGATGCCCGGGAGCAGGATACAGGTGGGCTGTCCGCCGGGTGAGGCAGGGCTCAGCGTGGGCCCCCAGCCACGGCAGGGAGCCGGCAGGAGAGGCGGCTGCTGCTAATTGCTGCTGCTTCCCGCATCCCGGCCAGCGCTGAGCAGCGGCTCCTCCCGGGAGAGGAGAAGGGGCTGCCGCTAATCGGAAGGGCCGTGCTGACTCACGGGTGGCAGGGCAGGCTCTGCCCGCGGCGGGGGCTGCGCGCGGGCTGGGGCACAGCGCAGGAGGGGCTCCCGGCGAGGGGTGGGGACCCAGCGCCTATCTGGAGCAGAAAAATCAAGGTCACAGGCGGAGCTAGTGGGAGCGGGCAGTGAGAGCGTGCCAGGGGGCAAACCTCAGCCCCTTCTACCGCGGGGAGCCGGGCAGAGCCCCCACCTGTGGGTGGGGGGCGTCAGGGGCAAGTCTCCCCCGCTCCCCCGTCCTCGATGCACCAGCACACCGGCAGGACCTCGGGCCAGCCTGACCACACTGCCCGCACCTGCGCCACTCTCCACGGCCTCATCCGCGCCAGCCTCCCTGGGGGGCAAGAGCTCTCCCCCCTTCCACCTCCCATGGGCTGAAGCAGGGATTTTGGGCAGCCCCACGGCGCCCAACCCCTCTGACCCGCCATGGGCTGGGGCCTTCCCAGGCACCAGGCGCTCCTCAAAACTGGCCACCGAGCCAAAACTGGGTAAAACCCAGCCCAAGGGAAGGGCTCTCCCTGCTTGGACCCACCGCGGAGCACTGCTCAGCACTGGCGGCTGCCTGCCCCGCTTCCCAAACGCTGGCACGCCGCCACAGGGACAGGGAAATGGGAGCCAGGACAGAGCTGGAAATAGCCTCCTGCATGGCGCAAGGGGCTGCGGCTCACGACGGCGGGTCTGTCACCAGCCTCCTCCCGGCACCGGAGCATCGCCTTGGCCGCACATGCTGCCTCCGCGAGTGCCAGCCCCCACCTCAGCCGCCGGCGGCGGCGGTGGTCCCACGGGCGCAGTGAGCCCACGCCAGCCGTCCCGCGAAGCGCTCGTCCCCGCCAGGGGCCCCCCGGCCGCTCGGCGCTGTGACCTTCCCGTGGCCGGCAGCGCCGCTGCTCTAAAGAAAAGCAGGAAGCTTGGGGCCAGGGAGCCAGGAAGCCGCCAGCCCCACAACGGGCCAGCCGCAGCCCCCGGCTGCCGGGGGGGAGCCGAGCTGGGCGGCGTCGAACGGGCGCAGGGCATTGGGGTTTGCCCATGAGGGCCCGGCTGCTGGCGGACGTGGGGCTGGGGTCCCCTGGCACGGCAGCACAGGCTCTGTGAGCCCCGACGCTTCCCCAGGGCCCTGCCGGGATAAGAGCAGGAGGGAATTGCACAGGGGCAGGGGGGTCTCCTTGGCCCCTTCCCACCACTCCAGGCCCCGGCTGTTGCCCAGACAGGCGACAGGGCTCGGAGCAGCCGTCCCCGACACACACCAAGGGGCTGGCGCACCCCAGGAGCCGCAGCCCCCTGCTCAGACAAGCCTCTGCTTTTACAAAATGGAATAATTTCTGATTTTATCAGAACCTCCTGAGGCTAGCCGGCCCACGTCACCCTGCCAGCCTGCACCATCTGGGGACAAGACGTATTGCTGCTCCCAGCCCTTGGAGACCAGAGGTGCTGGTGCTGCCGCCGCTGCCGCCACAGCCCCAGAGCCCACCCCAGGGCATCAGAGACCCCTTCGCAGCAGGCTCAGAGCGCAGAAGGCAAACCGAGACGCGTGCAGAGCCACAGAAAAACAGTCCTGCCTGAACAGGCAGCCCTTGAGCCCCATCCAGCAGGCAGCAGCCCTTCCCCTTGCCAGACAGGCCGGCAGTGAGCTCCTGCCCCTGCAGCAGAGGATGAGCGGAGCAGCCAGAACAACGTCCTGGCCCAACCGCTCCTTGTGCCCCAGCAGCAAGGAGAGGCACCGGATCGGCCAGATCCTCCCCGCGCATGGGAGAGGCAGAGGGACATGGGCTAATTTCAGGTGCCTGGGGCTGGGACTTCACGCACAGCCCGGGGCGAGGAAGAGGAGCAAGAGAGGGGACGCTTGGGGCCCCGCTACCGGGCCAGCGCCTGACATCCTCCCAGGAAACACAAACTGGGAGCTGAGTCAGAGACCTGGAACACGCCAGTGGTTTGGCAAGAAATCGCAGCGAGGAGCAGGCAGCCGTGTGCTGGCCACTGCCGCATGTACACGCCTCGCCCGGGGCAGGAGACACCCCCCCCCCGCCTCGGTCCGACAGTGGCCACAGTAGAGCCATCCCCAAGCCTCCAGGGCAGGGGGGAAGCAAAGAAAAACACTCAAATCCAGCCAACAGCTGTTTTTTTTCCCCCCCATACATCACGACAGCATCACACAGCATCTATGCGTTCCTGCGCGCAACCGCTCCGCCACTCAGAAGAGGGGTCAGGAGACGCCAGTGGAGACCTGGGGAGGAGGCCAGGGCCCTGCCAGCGGGGAAAGAGGGGAGGCAGGATCCACCACCGAAGCCACCTAGCCCTCCACCGAAGTCCTTACCACGTACTCCATCGCCGGCGGAGGGCAGGGCAGGCCCTGGGCAGGGAACAGAAACACACAGCCCCTCTCGTCTGGCACTCTGACCTGCGGTTCAGGGACAAACAGGGAGTTAGCCAGCCCTGCCCCAGACCGCCGAGGTGGTGGCCCTGGCGCCAAGAGACAGACCCTGCTCCTCCTCGCTGACCGCAGGCGGATGGGGCCGTAGCAGCCATGCAACACACTGCCGACACACGGGGCGAGAGAGCCAGGGAAGCCTCCTGCTTCCCACATGAAGGAGGACGGAGCTGGGATGTGCTGGGGCAAGAGCACGAGGCCGAGCCTGGCTCTGCTCAGACCTTGCCCCCACCGGCAAATGGTGTCAGGGACCAAGAGTCACTCCATGACCCAAGACAGGTCTCAGAACTGATCCCTGCCCAGCCCCAAAACCAGCGCCCAGAGGGCCACACGCAAGGCGGGGAGAACAGAGGCAGCCCAGAGGGCAGAGCTGCTCCCTCCTGCCCACATGCCACCCCACCGCAAAAGGACCCGCAGAGCCCCCGGGGCTGCGGCCCTCTCCTCCCCAGGGGAGCAGTGAAGAAGGGAGTCACGGAAGGAGGCTACGAGAGGGGAGCCAGGAGGGGCAGGAAGTTCTGCAAGGGGAAAACAAGGCAAGCGAAGCAGGAGCAGCTCCAGAGCCACTGCCCTTCCCACTCCCACCCCCAGTGCCCAGCCGATGCGGTCAGGGCCGGGCCAGCCGAGCAGTGCAGGGCAGCAAACATGATTTACTTCCTTGCAGCAATCATGCCCTTATCTGGGGCCTGCGAAGGCAGCGCCGGAGCCCAGGCGGGCGCCAACGCGATTAGCTCGAGAGGCAGCGAGATAAGGAGGGCCCCGCTTGGCAAGTGCAGCAGTGCAGACTGGCCCTGGGCAGGGCCCGGCAGTACCGTGCCAGGTCACTCGCTGCCGAGCAAAGGCAGCGACAAGGTCCTTTGGACGCTGGGGACTGAGGCTGGTGGCAGGGAAGGAGGATCAGGACCGCGACCTGGGGTGTTCAGCCTCACCGAAGCCTCCTCGGGGCCCAGCTGTGTCCCCCGCGAGGAGAAGACGCTGCCCCACGCAGCTCCCGGGGGCACAGGCAGCCCAGCCATGGTGCTCCCTCACCAACAGGCTACGGGTGCATCCTCAGTCCCTGCTTGGCTGGGAAGACACAGCGTCTTGGACCCCTCTGGAACAGGCTGAGGCCAGGGTGTCCCCGGGGAGAGCTGCCGAGAGCCGCCCTTTGCCCACAGGCTTCCACAGCGCCAACCTGGCGGGCAGGGCCCGGGTCACGTTTCCTCGGACCCCACGTCTGGGGCCTCCCCGGGGCCAGCGCAGCGTGCGGGTGACCCCATCGGAGAGATTCAACCAGAGAAGCAGGGACAGCCTTCAACGGACAGACGCACAGACAAAACACTCTGCCGGGGGGAAGGCATAGGCCTGCAATGGGGAATATCTACCCCTGTCCACGATAGCTGGGTCTGCTCCGGATACCCCCTGCCTTCCTCCAAAGCATCAAAGCACAGGCAGGGCTGAAGGCAGGACGGCAGGAGGCTGCACCCAGGCATCGTGGAGGCCGAGGATCCCTCCGAACCCCACCGGTGCCCCGTCCCCGCCGGGGGTCACGCCAGCCTGGGGTCCGGGAGTCTTCCCCAGGCCTTGACAGCGTCCCTCGAGCCGGCCTCGCTCCCCTGCACCACACCGGCACGCGTCCCTCAGCGCCCGGGATGGGGCAACACAAGCCGGAGCCCAGCGAGCGGCCCCGGGCACGCACAGCGACCGCCACGCCGGGGGGGGGGGGGGGTGTCCAGGGCACCGGAGTCACCCCGAGACCCAGAGGCGACCGAGCAGCTGGCACAGCCCGGCACCGCCGCCGCCGGCCCCGGCTGGGCCGCCCAGGGAAGGGGCCGGGCCGGGCCCGCCCCACGGGGCCCCGAGCCCCCCGCTCGGCTCCCCTGCGCCGGGCTCGCAGAGGCAGCGGGGAAGGGCGGCCCGGCCCCCGCAGCGCCGAGGGAGGCAGCGCCGGGCCCCGGGGGCGGCTGCGGCGGGACCCCCCGCTCGCGCCGCGGAAGGTAGCGGCGGCGAGCGGTGCGCGCCGGCGAGCGGGGAGGACTCAGCCCCAGCGGCACCACCGCCGCGGGGATTCCCCGGGGCGCAGCCCGGCACCGCGGGGCGTCGCCCGCCCCGGGAGCCCGGGGCCTGCGCTGCCGCCGGGGGCCCCGCACGGCCCGGCCGCTCCCGCGGGGCTGCGCAGGCCGCGCCGGCCCCGCCGCGGTCCCCGGGCGCGGCCCCCCCGCCCCGGGCCGGCCCGCGCGCTCACCGGGGCACCATGGGTCTCGCGCCGGTCTCCTCCGGTCCCGGCGGCCGCGGCGCCCGCACCGCCCGCCCTCCCCCCGCCGCGCCGCCACTCACTTCCGGCCCACGCCCTCCAGCGCGGCTTCACCGCGCCCCCGTCACGTGACGAGCGGCCAATAGCGGGCGGTGCCCGACCCGCCAGGAAGCGGCGCCGCGGGCCCGCCCCGCCCCACGAGCGCCGACCAATGGAATCCCGCACCGCCCCATGACGCGCGGCCCGCTATGCGGCGCGGACCAATGGGCGCGCGGGGCGGCGGCGTTTGAAAGCGCCGTGGGGGGCGGGGGCGCCAACGGCCCGGCGGGGCGCTGAGGCGAGGGGCGCGGCGGGGGCTGCCGGGAAGGGGGCGGACCGCGGCCCGCCGGCATGGCGCACAAGCAGATCTACTACTCGGACAAGTACGACGACGAGGAGTTCGAGTACCGGTGAGGCGGCGGGGGGGGGGCCGGTAACGGCTCCCGGGCGGGCGGGAAGGGGAGCGTCCCGGTAACGGCTCCCTAGGGGGGGGGCGGGGGGGAAGGGGTGTCCCCGTAACGGTTGCTCGGTAAGAGCGGGGTGTCCCGTTAACGGCTCCCTGGGGGGGGGGGGTCCCGTTAACGTCTGCCTGGTAAGGGGGGGGTAAGGACACCCTCCGTGTGCCCCCGACAGCGATGGTTCCCCGGTGGGGCGGGAGGGAGGCTGTCCGGGTAACGGTTCCCGGGGGGGGGGTCCCACCCATAGTTCTCTGGGGCGGGGGGAGGCCGTGAACGGCTCGCTGGGGGGAGTGGGCCAGGCGAGCGAGTCACGGCTCCCCGGTGGGGCGGGAGGGGAGTTACGTCGGTAACGGTTCCCAGGTGAAGGGGGTGGGGGGCGTCCCGGTAGCAGCTCCGCATCGGGGCCGGGGGTGGTCCCGTTAACGGCTCCCCGGTGGGGAAACTCCAGCCGGGGGGGGGTGGGGGGGGTGTTCCGGGGGGTGCCGCTCCCCGGGCGCCCCGGTGCCGGGCTGAGGGGTGCGGGGGTGCAGGCACGTGATGCTGCCCAAGGACATCGCCAAGCTGGTGCCCAAGACCCACCTGCTGTCGGAGTCGGAGTGGCGGAACCTGGGGGTGCAGCAGAGCCAGGGCTGGGTCCACTACATGGTCCACGAGCCAGGTGAGCCCCGCGGGGGGACGGGCGGCGGCCGGGGGGCCTGGCCTGACACCGCCCTCCCCCCCCCCCCCCAGAGCCCCACATCCTGCTCTTCCGCCGGCCGCTGCCCAAGAAGCCAGAGAAGTGAGCGGCCCCCGGCCTGCCGAAGCCCCCGGCCCGCCTGAGCTGAGACAGCGCCTTCCTCCTCCTCCTCCACCTCCTCCTCCTCTTCTTCCTCCCGGGGGGGCTTCGCCCCGTGCCGTGCCGGCAGGTGCCCGTGACCCTCGGTGCCGCCTGGGCGCCGCAGCGGCAGCACGGCCGCGGTACCGGGGGGCCCTTCCTGCCGCGAGGCCTGAGCGCGCTCCGAAGCTTCAATAAACGGATGTTTGGGAGCTCCTGTCTGCCGTGCCGGTGTGCGGGGGGGGGGGGGGGGCGGCGGCGTTGAGAGGCTCCCGGTTCCTCAGAGCAACCATGCTCCCGGGGGGGGGCGGGCAGCCCCCGCTCCTCCCGGTGGTTGGGGGGGGGGGGGGGGGCTCCGGGGACATCGTGGGGGTGGGAAAAGATCCGGGGGGGGCTTGGGGGCGGTGGGGGGACGGCGGCGGGAGGGCTCCGGTGCCGGGTGGGCGGAGCTCCCGTTGCTCCGAGGAGGCGCACGTGCCACCGCCCTCCGCCTGCCGGGCGGACCCACGGGGGGGGGGGGGGGGGGAAGCGGGCGTCGTCCCCGTCCGTCGCGATGGTTCCGTCCCGCGGGTCCCGCCTCCCGGCCAACCCGTGCCGGCAGCGCCTCGTGACGGGCATGCTGCCCGGCCAATGAGAGCGCGGGCCGGTATCGCGGCCTGTCCGGGCGGGGGCGGGCGGCCGGTCGGGCCCATGTGGGGGGCGCTGCGGGGGGCGGGCCGGGCCCTGCGCGCCGCCGCCTCCCGCCCTATGGCGGCCTCCCGCCCTATGGCGGCCCGGGGCTCCGCCGCCACCGCCGGCATCATCGTCATCGGCGACGAGATCCTCAAGGTGCGGCCGGGGGCGAGCCGGGCCCGCTGGGGGGGGCGGGCGGGCCCGAGGCGCCCCGCCGTCACGGGTGTCTCCGTCCCCCCAGGGCCACACGCAGGACACGAACTCCTTCTTCATGTGCCGGCGGCTGCGCGCCCTGGGCGTGAGGGTGGCCCGGATCTCGGTGGTGCCCGACGAGGTGGACGCCATCGCCAGCGAGGTGGCCGCCTTCGCCGCCCGCTTCACCTACGTGCTGACCTCGGGGGGCATCGGCCCCACGCACGACGACGTGACCTTCGAGGCAGTGGCCAGGGCCTTCGGGGAGAAGGTCGCCCCCCACCCCGAGCTGGTGGCCCTGGTGCACGAGTTCTTCGGCAAGACGGACGCGCAGTGCCCCGAGATGAAGCTGGCTCGCGTCCCCGAGTCCTCCTGCCTCAACTACGGCGCGGGTGGCACCTTCAAGTACCCGCTGGTCAGCGTGCGCAACGTCTACGTCTTCCCCGGCATCCCGGCGCTGATGGAGCGCGCCCTGGATGGCCTTGCCCACCTCTTCCGCAGCGAGCAGACCCGCTTCCACTCCCGTGCCATCTATGTGGCGGCTGATGAGATCCTCATCACGCCTGTGCTGGATCAGGCCAACGCCACCTTCCAGGGCCGCGTCAGCTTGGGCTCCTACCCAGACTGGGCCAACAACTACTACCGCGTGAAGCTGACGTTGGACTCGGAGTCGGAGCAGGACCTGGAGGAAGCGTATCACTTCTTGATGGAGAAGCTGCCGCCGCACGTTGTCGTGCCGTTGGTGATGGACTGCATCTCGCCAGCAGCCGCGGAGGTTTATGGTCTGGCTGAGTCAGGTACAGGGAAGCGGTGCTGCAGCACAGCTTGGTGCCTCCATGCTGCTCCTGTGCAGACCCTGCAGCCCAGCAGGGCCGGGGCAGTGGGAAGACCGGCCTGGGAGCAGAGCTTGCCTGTTCTGGTGTGCTGGGGGGCTTGAGGGGTGCTGAGGCTTCGCTGGTGCCACAGCTGCAATGGGCCTCGTCCCACATAGGTGGGAGTGGGACCCATAATCCCAGTTAGGGCTGGCCGGTGCCGGTCTCTGAAAGCGCAGTGTGCGTTAGGGGGAGCGCTGCCGCAGTTCTCCCGTGCAGGCAGGATCCCTGTGTCCCATCCGTGGCACAGACCTGCAGGTTGCACAAGCTCTTGGCTCCAGGCTACGGTACCAGCAGTGGCTTCGCCGTGTGTCTGGAGACAAGAGGTGCCCGGAGGGTGAGGTGCCGCAGGTCCTGGGGCAGCACCGAGGCAACGTGGCCCCGGATGGGCACCGACCATCCCCTCCCAGCAGGCTCGGCCCTGGGGCAGAAGGTGGCAGCAGCACTGCGGACCATCGAGGAGGCTTTGGACCGGTACAGCCTGGCCCAACTCTGCGTGGGCTTCAACGGGGGCAAGGACTGCACAGCCCTGCTGCACCTCGTCCACGCCGCTGTGGAGAGGTACCCGGCTGCGGGGCTTCACCGGCCCAGCCTGGGGCAGGGCTGAGGGGGTCCCGCAGGCCCCGGCTGGGGCTCCAGGGCTCTCCCCTGCCCTGCTCCAGGGGAGCAAGCAGATTCCTGGGGCCCAGCTCATGGGGACTGGGCGGCTGCCCTGCCTCCGGCTGCCAGAGCCCAGCTGCGACGGGTCTCTCCCCAGGCGGTACCCGGCGAGGCAGGAGAAGCTGCAGGTGCTCTACATCCGCATCGTGTCCCCCTTCCCCGAAATGGAGCAGTTCATCCAGGCGACTGTCCAGAGGTACGGGGCAGAGAGGGGTGGGCCGCCAGGCAGGGGGACAAGCAGTGTCTCCTGCAGCCCGGCAGGCAGCTGCCTGTCCTGTCTGCACAGGTACAAGATCCAGCTCTGCACGGTGGAGGGCTCCATCCGGGAGGCCCTGGCCCGCCTGAAGGAGCAGCAGCCGCAGCTGGAGGCCGTCCTGATGGGGACGCGGCGGACGGACCCCTACTCGCGCACCCTGATGCCCATGTGCGTGACGGACCCTGACTGGCCTCAGTACATGCGGGTGAACCCTTTGCTGGTACGTGGCGTCCGCCTGCTCTGGGGATGGGGCTGGCCCCGCTCGGCAGGGGAGCAAGCCTGGCAGGTTAAAGTGACGGGGCTGGAAGCCGGCACTAATCCACCGCCACCCCGGAGAGCTTCCCTCCCAATTCCCCCTCTCCTCAGAGCATCTCCTGCCCCGTTGCGCGGCTGTGGGTGCCCCTCGCTGCAGCCAGGCTGCCTGATGCTGTCAGGCAGGGCTCGTCCTGTCCGCTGGGGGCTTTTCCTGTGTTTGGGGAGGCACTGGGAGGGACGGGGGTGCTCTGGGGCGCCGGGGACCAGCTGGCTTTCCTGTGTGCTCTTGGAGGGGGCCAGCTGGCTTCCCTGGGGGTGAGGGGGCAGCCCGCCTGCCTCTGCAGCAATCTCTGCCCAATTCCACTTGCAGGACTGGTCCTACCGGGACATCTGGGAGTTTCTACGCAAGCTCTTTGTCCCCTACTGTGTCCTCTATGACAAGGGGTGAGTGTCTGGTGCTGCCCTCCCTGCTCAGCACGGCTGATGCCCCTGGGTGCAGCCTTGCAGCCGTCTTCTCCCTCTGCAGCTACACCTCCCTGGGGAGCATGGCGAACACGCTGAAGAACCCGGCGCTGCGCTACACCGACGCCCGGGGCCGGGAGAGCTACCGGCCCGCCTACCAGCTGGAAAACGAGGAAGACGAGCGCACCTCCCGCCACTGAAGGTCCACGGGCTGTGTTCGGGGAGGCTCTGCTGGGACGCTGCTGGCGGCCGGCTCCCCTGCAGACGTCCCTGGCGCTGCTGGGGATGACACTGAATAAACCTGCTGCCTGCCAGCACTGAATAAACTTGCTGCGCTCAGCCTGCAGTCTGCATTGCGCTCGCGCTTGGCCATGCCAGTCTCTTCGGGCCCCATGGGGCTCTGGCAGGAGCGGGACGGGGGGGTGAGGCCAGCTCTGCCTGAACAAAAGGGTCCCCGGGCAGTGCCCCCTCCCCGCGCCCACTATTGTGGAGGCTTTTGAAGCACAGAGAATGGGGCAGGTTCCAGCGCTTGCCAGGGGCCCATGTGTCGGCGCGGCTGCCGCCCTGCGTCAGACCCCGCTGATCCCTCGTCAGCCATGCGCTTCCTCCGGACCGTGGCGGCCCGTCCGCCGGGCGCTGCGAGGCGAGCAGCACGGGCAGTGGCACTGCCGGCACCCGCCGAGACCTCCCTGGGGCTGCGCCTGGGCTCCTGGCTGCTGCGGCTGCTGCGGGAGTGCGTCTACCTCCTGCTCTGCAGCTGGTGCATCCACGAGCTGCTGGACTAGGGAACGGCTCCCCTGCCCCGACGCCACGGGACGCCCGGCACCCCCTGCCTGCCCCGGCGTGATGGGTGAGTGCCCTGCCCTTGGCTGCCTGCTCGGCACGGTGCTTGGGGGGTGACGGGGTCCCAACCGTGGTGCTCCTGGGGGTGACGGGCCTGGCTGTGGTGCCTGGGGGGTCACAAGGGCCCGGCCGTGGTGCTTGGGGGGTGATGGGCGCCTGGCCATGGTGCTCCTGGGGGGTGACAGGGGCCTGGCCGTGGTGCTTGGGAGGTGACAGGGTGACGGGGGCCCAGCCATGGTGCTCCTGGGGGGTGATGGGGTGCAGTCTTGGTGCTGGTAAGGGTGTCCTCACCCCCTGTGCCTCTCTCCCTTCCCCAGGACTGCTTGTCGCCCCGTGCTGATGGAGCTGACGGACCCCCAGGGCTGGGACCCCACTCCAGCCTGCACCCCTCCGCCGCGATCGCAAAGACCCCAATAAACCTGCGCGGCGCCTGACCAGCTGGGTGTGTTTGGGGAGGGCTCTGGGAATGCATCTCCCCCCCAAACCTTCCAACCCTCACCCTGGGTAGGACCCAGTCACCGCAGCCCGCACGTCACCTCTGCCTGGGTCCGAGGGTCCCCAGGCCCCTTGGGGCCAAGGCGCAGGAGCAGGGGGCCGTGGCTCTGCCTGCCCCTCCGCCAGGTTTATCCCTGCACGTGACTCAGCCCCTTGTTTAAAGAGCGTCTCCGCTTGTCCCCGCTCCAGGCGGTTTCCTGCCCCGGCCCTGCGCACCCAGCCGGCACCGGTGCTGCCAAGAGCCAGCGGGAAGCGGCTGGAGCAAAATGTCCCCGAAGGGCCCAGCCTGGCTGGAGCTGCGGCAAAGGTCACGGCCGGCAGGACGCATGGGGCACTGGGGCCCTGCCGTGGGGATGGCTGTGGGTCTCTGAGCAGGCTGAGCCCACCGTGCCCTGGTGCTGCCTGCGCCGGCTCGGTGCCGGTGCCTGGCCCCGGTGCAGGGGCTGCCTGCAGCCCCTGGCCCTGGTGCAGGGGAAGCTCCACGCGCCCCGGCCTCGGCGGCAGCGCCTGGCGCCAGCGCAGCCTCCCTTATCTCAGCGGGAAGTCAGGAGCAGGAAGCGCGGCCCGGCGCGGGATAAGGGTCCCGTTTACATTAGCCACTTTGTTGTGGAGCGGGCTCCCACCCTCGCCCAGTGCCTGCGGGGGGGCCCTGGCCGCAGGGAGGGCTGGGGGGCGGCAGGGACCCCTGCCTAGGGTGCCATCAGGGACTCAGGTAGTCCTTGCACCCCCTGCATGGTCACAGGCAGGGATGGGGGCTGCCAGGACGGTGCCCTGCTGCTGCACCCCATGGCCCCCCCTTGCCCAGGTCGGCTCCTCCAGCCTGGACCCTGCCCTGTGGCCATGCACCAGTGCGGTTTGCGGTGCTGCCCGGGCTCCTGGCTGTGCCCGGCTGCCCTTGGAGCCGGGCCAGTTCTGGTAGCCCCAGGAACGTGGTGCTGGGCATCGCTGCCCACCGGAGCCCACGCGTCTGGTGCCTGCCGTGCTGCTGCCGCATCCTGGCCCTGGCGGCAGCTCGGCCCCAGGGCTGGCCAGGA
Source organism: Aptenodytes patagonicus (assembly GCF_965638725.1). Lineage (NCBI taxonomy): Eukaryota > Metazoa > Chordata > Aves > Sphenisciformes > Spheniscidae > Aptenodytes > Aptenodytes patagonicus. The sequence continues at coordinate 27,465 of NW_027472282.1, read as the reverse complement.
CGGGGCGAATCAATGAATTCCCCAAACGGGGAGGTCCGGGGGAGGGGAGAGTCTGTCCCGGCACAGGAAAAAGTCCTGGCGGCAGTGCGCCGCGGGCAGAGCCGTGCCGGCCGCCCTGAGAGTGCGGCCCCATGCGCAGCCCTGGCTCCTCGCACCCAGCTCCGCTACCCGCCGTGAGTGAGACCCCCTTCCCCGGGGACCCCTCACCCAGCCCTGCATCGGGGGGGTGGCAGGGGGGTGGGGGGGTGCTGCAGGCAGGGGCGTGCAGACCCCTACCCTCACCGTCTCAGCACGGGCAGGTTCCCCTGCACAGGGGGTTGGTTTTGGGGCCACGTCCCCACGTGACCTTGGGGACACCTGTCCCCCTGGGGAGCAGCGCTGTGTCCTCATGTGTCTGTGGGGACAGGCACCGACACGGGGGACTGGCAGCCGCTGGCAGTGGCAAACCCGGGCAGGGCGGCCTTGCCAAGGCCCCGGCGGGGAAGGGGAGCACGACTCTGCTAGCGCGGGAGGATGGGCCAGGGCCCCGGCGGGGAAGGGGAGCACGACTCTGCTAGCGCGGGAGGATGCGCCAGGTCCCCGCCAAGGACCCCCGCAGCCCCAGCACACTCCCAGCACGGGGGGGGGTGACGCCTGTCCCCGTCCCGCAGGTTGTCCCTGCCGCCGCCCCATGTTCCGCTCACGCCGTGCCGGGCTGGTGAGGCGGCTGTGGCGGCAGCGCTGCGCAGCAGCTGGCCCCGAGGACGGCCCTGGCGCCCTCAAACCGGCAGCGCACGCCCTCTTCAAGAAGCTGAAGGACGAGGAGCTGGAGCTGCTGGTGCAGGCGGTGGAGAGCCGGGGTGCCTGGGAGTCCGGCTGTGTCTGGGCACCGCGGGGGGCCAAGCAGGTGCTGCCCCCCCAGGTCCTGCTCTGCCGCCTCTACCGCTGGCCCGACCTCCGCCAGCCCCACGAGCTCAAGCACCTCTGCTACTGTGCCGGGGGCCGGGGGGGCTGCGGGGACACAGCCGTGCTCTGCTGCAACCCCCACCACTTCAGCCGCCTGGCTGCGCCCGGTGAGTGCCAGCAGCTCCACCGGAGCCCCTCCTTGTCCGCCCACCCTCCGACCTCTGGTCCCTGGGGCCGGCTCAGGACTCCGAAGGGCTCTGGGGGGCTCCAGGGGGCGGGACATGCATCCCAGCCCCTCACCCCCTTCTCTCCCCCCCCAGAGACCCCGCCACCCCCCTACTCGAAGGCATCCTGTGGTCCCTCCTGGCCAGACGAGCCCCAGCACCCCGGCACCCAGCTCCTGGAGTTCAGCTACAATGGTGGGGACTGGCGTGGTAAGAGGGTCCCACCGTGCAGGGGGGTGTCAGGCAGTGTCAGCCCCGCTCCCCCAGGCAGCTCTGCCTCCACCCCAGTGCTGGTCGGGGTACAGCAGAAGCCCAGAAATTGGGGAGCAGAGCTGGCAGCCACCCCCACGGGAGGAAAGGCTCCGGCGCGGGGTGAGGGGTTCCTGCCAGGGGACCAGCCTGGGCCCAGCCCCCCCACCGCGGCTCCTGTTATTTTTGGCGGCGCCGGGCTCCCCGCCGGAGGAAGCGCTGCCCACGGGGACACACAATGTGCCTTGACGCACACAGCCGTGGCTCCAGCCTGGCTGCTGGCCACCAGGCTGCTGGCTGCCAGGGCTCCACCTTCCCCTCGCCCAGGGACCCCACTCACCACAGTCCCCAGGGACGGTGGCCGGGGATGGCCCAGCCCTACGTGCCGGTGTGCAGTGGCTCCAGTGACTCACACCCCGTGCCAGAGCCTGTGCTGGGACATCTGCGGGGCGCCGCGTCCATCCGTCTGTCTGCTCTGCCAGCCCCTGCATGAACCAGAGGGCACAGACCCCCCTGTGCCCACCCCTTCCGCCATCACCTCTCCCCTTGGCCCCTCCGGCTGCGTGGCTTGGCCGTGCCTGCGCAGCAGCGGGTGGCTCTGCCCAGCAGTGACAGCTCTGCTCTCCCCCACCAGACACCAGCCTCTCGCGGAGCACCATTAAGGATGGCTACTGGTGCAAACTGGCTTACTGGGAGCACCGGACGCGCGTGGGCCGCCTCTACGCTGTGCACGAGGCCTCGGTGAACGTCTTCTGCGAGCTGCCACGGGGCAGCGGGTTCTGCCTGGGCCAGCTGCCAGCCGCCCACCGCAGCCGTGCTGTCCGGCGGGCGCGTGGCAAAATCGGCCGGGGGTTGCTGCTGAGCCGGGAGCCAGGCGGCGTGTGGGCTTACAATCGCAGCGAGCACCCCATCTTCGTCAGCTCGCCCACCCTGGGGCCCCCCGGCACCCGCGGGCTCACTGTCCTCAAGGTGCTGCCCGGCTACTCGGCAAAGGTGTTCGACTACGAGCGGGCAGGGGGCACAGGGGGCCAGTGGCTCCCTGGGGAGGGCCCCTGTGACCCCCACAGCATCCGCATCAGCTTTGCCAAGGGCTGGGGGCCCTGCTACTCCCGGCAGTTCATCACCTCCTGCCCATGCTGGCTGGAGGTCCTGCTGAACCAGCCGCGCTGAGGGGCTAGGGCTGGCGGAGGGGGTGCCAGGGACCCCCCTGAGGTGGGTGCAAGGGGGGCATGAGCTGGGGGGCAGCCCTTACACTGCCCCCAGCCTTCCAGGGCTGTGCTGCAGTGGGGCCGTCCTGGCCCAGGGGACCCTCGCTGGGACCCTCTGCCCCAGCCCCATGGGGGTCCAGTGCCCCCCGCGCCTGGCTCACTGCCCTGCCAGCACCCGCCAATCCCAGCCACGGGTCTCTCGCTGACGCAGGGCATTATTTAATCTCTTTCTCTCTTTTTTTTTATTTTTACGGTTAAATTTATTTTAATTTATCTTATTTTTGTAAAAAAAGACAAGCACGATGCAGGAGACCCCCGCACTGCAGGCAGCCAGGCCCAGGCCCGGGGAGGGTGGCCAGGGCAGGGTGTGCAGGGGCGGGGCAGGTCTGGGGGAGGCCAGGGGCCGCAGGAGGGGAGGGAGGTGGGGCAGAGCCCCAGAGCGGTGGAGGGGGCTGTGGGCCAGGGGGTCACGGCAGGCATGAGGGGAACTGGAGTGAGCTGGCATAGTGGGGATGTGGGGCTGGTGAGCACAGCTGGAGTGTGGGGCTGGTGAGCACAGCTGGATGGGTGTAGGGCAGGTTAGAACAGCTGGACAAGTGTGTAGCAGGTTCTGGGGCAGGTGAGCACAGCTGGAGCGAGTGTGAGGCAGGCGAACACCCCTGGGGCGGGTGCAGGGGCAGGCGAACACCCCTGGGGCGGGTGCAGGGGCAGGCGAGCACCCCTGGGGCGGGTGCAGGGGCAGGTGAGCACCCCTGGGGTGGGTGCTGGCCTGGGCCAGCACAGCTGGGACAGAGGTGCTGAGCGGGAGCTGAGCTTGGGGCCGGCCCGGGACAGGCGCTGGGGCCGGTGCAGGGTCTCCCGCGGCATGTCCCCGGCTTGGGGGACCCCCGAGCCCCTCCAACCGCCAGAACAGCGCGGGGCCCCCCCCCGGGCGAGCGCAGCCTTGGAGGTCCCGGGGTACCCGGGCTGCGTCTGGTATTTGTAACCCCAATAAACGGTGCCACCGGCACCAAAGACACCCCCCCCCCCTCCCCGTGTCCCCACGCGTGTCGGTACCGCGCGGGGACGGCGCGCTCGTCGTCCGCGGGGCTCGGCTCCGGGGACCGGCAGTGCCCTCTGCAGGCGGCCGCGGCCGGGCCGCGATGACCGCCCGGTCCTTCCTGCCACGCCGCCGGCCCGGCTGAGACGGGCCTGGCGGCTCCGCGGCCCCCGCCCGGCCCCGGCCCCGCCGCGTCCTCGCGGGCAAGAGGTGAGTGCGGGCCGCGCCGTCGGGACCGCCCCCGGGGGAGCGGGCGGCACCGGGAGCGCAGCCGCGGGCACTGAGGGCTCCGGCACCGGCACCGACATAGCGCGGCGGCTACGGATAGCGGCGGCCCGTGGGGGCGGGCGGGGGCTCCGCGGGGAGCGGCGGGGCCGTGGGAGGCCGGTTTCGGGCCGGTGGGCGCGGGGCCGGGAGCGGGTGTCGCCGGCAGCGGCGCGGAGGGGATTTTCTGCGGATTTCCCCCCCCTTCTCTCCCCGCCGCCGCCCCCGCGGGAGCCCCGAGCCCGGCGGGTGGGTCCCCGCGGCGTGGCCGGGCAGGGGATGGGCGGGGGGCGGCCGGCCGGACAGGCGGCCGGAGGGAGGTGATGCAGGTGCACGGACGGACGGACGGACGGACGGACGGTGTGCGGAGGGAGGTGGTGGAGGTGGAGGTGCGTCGGGGGGGGGGGGGGGGGGCGAGGCAGGTGGAAGGACGGACGGACGGACGGAGATGAGGGGAGCGGAGTTCCGAGGCCCGGGGAGGGAGCGGGCAGGCTGGGCGAGGCGCGGCGCGGCGGCAGGTGCCCGGTACCGGGGCCCGGCGGGCGGGGGACGGGGGGCGGCCCCGGCGCTGGAGCGGTGCCCCCCGGCGCGGCCCGCCCGCCCGGCTGACATAACGTCTGCGCGGGGCGGTGTTTGCCTTGGCAGCCCGCGGCGGCGGCGGCGGCGGCGGCGGCTCACACTTTCCGCCAGCGCCGGGCAGCGGCCGGGCTCTGAGTCAGGAGCCGGGGGGGGGGGGGGCCGGGGTGAGGCGAGGTGAGCGCCGGGCCGGGCCGGGCCGCCGCTGCCTCCCGGGGGCCGGCGGCGGCCAAACAGGTTACGCGGGGTCCCCGCCCAGGCACCTGCGGAGGGGCCGCTCCGGGGGGGGCCGCCGCCGCCGCGCCCTGCCCCAGCGCCGCCGGGAGCGGGGGGGGGGGGTGTGTGTGTGCCCCGCCGCGCCGCGCCCCTCCGCGGCCCCGGCTCCCCGGCGCCCGGCTCTCCGTCCCCCCCAGTTCCCCGTTCTCGGTGCCCGGCTCTCCATCCCCCGCCATTCCCGGTTCCCCGTGCTCGGCTCTCCATTCACCCCCCCCCGATGCCCTGTTCTCCATCCCTCCCCGTGCCCGGTACTCCATCCCCCCCTTCGGTGCCCGGTTCTCGGTGCCCGGTTCTCCATCTCCCCCGTGCCCGGTACTCCATCCCCCTCCTCGGTGCCCGGCTCTCCCGTGCCCGGTTACACCGCCCTCCCCCCGTGCCCCCGGGGCGGAGCGGAGCGGAGCGGGGCGGGCCGGCCTCGGCGGCCGCAGCGGGCGGGGCGCGCTCGGCGCCTGGCACCGGGCGAGGCGCCGGCGGGGCCGTACCGGGCCCCCCCCATCCCCAGGGTCGGTCCAAACGCGGCCCCGTTAATCGCCGCCGTCCCGCGCCTCTGACTCAGCTCTCCCCCCCAGCGCCCCCCCCCCACCGCACCCCGGTCCCTGGGGGGGCCCCGCATGGCCCCCGCCCTCCCGGGGGAGGGGGGGTGGTGTGGCGGGGCTGATGGGCGGGCCCCCCCCACCAATAGGAGGCCGGACCGCCGTCGCGCTGCCCAATGAGCGGGGCGGGGGCGGGCGCTTCCTGGAGCCCCGGCGGCGGCGGCGGCGGCAGCGGGGGGGTGGGGGGGGGGCGGGCGGGGCGCGGCGACGGCAGGTGAAGGCGGAGGCGGGGCCGGGGCCCCGGGACCGGCCCGTAGCTCGGGCGGGGCTCGCAGGTGAGCGGCGGTGGCGGCGGGTGGGAGCGGACGGACCCACCGACGGGGTCTGCACGGAGGTACTGACCGACCGGTAGCGGTACCGGTGCGGCGACCGCTTTTGCAGCCCGGTTGCGGTGAGTCGCGTGGATCCGGGATGCTACCGGGTACCGGCGGCGGGCGGGCACGGTCGGGGCGCGGAGCACCGCCCGCTCCCGCGCCCTGCTCCCCACGACCGTGCGCCGGGAGCGGGCGGTGCTCCGCGCCCCGACCGTGCCCGCCCGCCGCCACTCCGCGCTGGAGCCGGTGGACACGTCGCCCGTGGGGTGGGGTGGCGGTCACGCGTGGGCTGTTCCCGGTCCCTCCGCACGGGGGAAACCAGTGCAACGGGCAGGTCCCCGCCGCCTCCCGGGGCGGCTGCCAAGCCTCCGGCTGGGCTCCGGTTGTGGTGCCGCCATCCGGCCGGGGTCCCCCGTGGGCTCACCCCACGGGTGACGGGGTGCTGCCACCATCGCACCGCCCTTCCTGGCCCAGCGAGCAGCTCGGCCGCATCCCCAGCTGCGCCGGTGCCGGTAGAGGGGGGAATGGAGGGTGGGTGTCCCCGTGTCCCCGCATGCTGCGCCATGCCGGTGACCTGCCGGGCCTGGCATGCTGGTAGCGGCGGTGGGTGCCTCACTGCTTGCCACTGGCAAGGGTCCGCACAGGGGTGCCCACCGGGCCTGGCGTCTCAGGAGCACCCGCCGAGCACCAGTGGACTCTGCCCCGCGCGCACCCAGCCCTGCTGTACCTGTCCCCCCCTGCCTGGCTGCCCCCAGCCGGCTGTTTGCCCGGGGCGGGGTGCAGTATTTACCCTCCCGCCGCAGCCCGCGCCGGAGGAGAGCTGCCGTCTTGGGCCGTGGCCGCCCTTGACCTGGGGCTGCTTTCGCCGGGCGAGGGGACGTGGTGCCGGGTTTGGCGTGGGGTGAGTCTTGGTGTGCCTCGGTTTCCCCCACCGCAGCCAGGCTGGCTGGACTGCGGGCTCACGGGGAGTAGGCTGGGGTCCCCCAGCGCTGGCGGAGGCGCGCAGCAGCTGCCGGCAACTCGAGGCCCCGGCAGTGATGCCGGTGCCGGGCGCGGAGGGAGGGGCTGGGCTCAGGAACTTGAAGTGGGTGCGTGGAGAAGGGGAAGCTGTAGGGCAGGGGAGGGTGTGGGGCAGCGGGGCTGGGCTGGGCTGGGGGCTGGCTGCGGCTGGGGGTGCCCTTGCTGGGGACAGGGGTGCAGGGTGTGTGAAGCCCCTGGCCCCAGGCATAGGGAGGTGACCAGCGGGTGGGGGGAACGTCAGTGGCGAGTCCTGGGGACTCTCTGAGGCCACCCACCCAGGCACAGGCTGGCCAGCCCCCCCTTGCTGGCAGCACCGCGGTACTGAGCCCGAGGCCGTGGCAGCGCGGCTCTGCCAGCTGGTGCCGTGCACCCTCGGTGCACACGTGGCACGAGCGCAACGGGCCTGAGTGTGGTGGGGGCGGGCAGTGGGCGCAGCAGGGGATGCGGGGCCAATGCGGCCCCGCACCCCAGCCCTTGAAGGGTGGCCGCTGCCCCGTGCGCGGAGCAGGAACTTCTCCTTCGGGGCGGGCAGCGGATGATGAAACCACGGAGAAATCTCTCCTGGCAGCGCGCGGGCTGCTGGCGGGAGCCCCCGGGAGCCTGTGCTCCCCCTGCGCCGCCACTGCCGCCTTTCCATGGTAACCCCACCGCGGGAGCCGGCGGGGTGCCGGCGGGGGAGGCCGCCCCGTCTGGGGGGTTGGCGCCCGCCCGGCTCCCCGCGGCAACGCTGGCGTCCCCGACATGCCCTGGGAGCTGCTTGTCCACACCCCAGTGAGCCCCGGGGCGGCTGGAGGACACGGCGAGGGGCTGGGCTGAGACCCGTCAAACTCGCTTCGTGCCAGGGAGGTGACGCTTGGGTGGCCGTGCAGCAGCGGGGGAGGTGGCCGTGCCCGGTGCCGTGGCCGTGACCTTCAGCGCGCCTGGTGCCCGGCCACGCTCCACGTCCGGGGTTGGGTGGCCGGTTCTCATGCACGCTGGTGCGGCGGAAGCTGCTGGGCCTGGGCGGCCCGTGCCCCCAGAGCCAGTGGCATAACTCGTTGGGGCTGTGGGTGGGTGGGGGGACCGAGCCGTGGCGAGGGAAAATGAAAGCAGGTGATGCGGAAGGAGAAGTAGGTCAGGCGAGCGCTGGCCTCTCCCGGCAGCCTCGTCTGCGCTGCGTGCTCCGCTTTGCCCTGGCTGTCCCCGCCGTGTCCCTGGGCCCCATGGGCAGCGGCTGGAGGGGGCGGTGAGTATGGGTCCTGCTGCTGGGCACTGGGTCCTGGGCAGGGTGGGTGCCAGACGCTGCCTGCCCTGGGTGCTGGCGGGCTGGGGAGTGCAGCCAGGCTGGCTGGCACACAGTGGGCACGGCAGCGCCCCGGCAATTTGGCTTCGGTTCCCCTCCCGTGGGTATCCCTGGGGACGTGGGGCTGGGGGCTGTGGTGAGGATGGGCAGGAGGATGCTTCGCTTCTGGCTCACACAGTGGCTGACAGGGGGAGGGGAAGGGGATTCCCATCCCGCTGGGGCTGTGCTGAGCCAGCCAGCACGGTGGGGACATCCCAGTGGTGCTCAGGGCTGGGGATGGTTCAGGGACGGTCCCGCATGCCATAGTGGGGCTCCATGGCTGGCTGCCCCCAGCTCCGCTCCACCACGGGGCTATGGGACCAGGGCAGGGCTGGCCGGGGTCTCACTTGCGGCGCCACGTGGGTCAGGGAGGCCACGGCAGGCACGGCCCTGCTGGCAGAGCTACATGGGCTCAGGGGGGGGGGGATTAGAGCCGCCTGCCCCCTCCTTTCCTCCCCCGGGATCAGCCGTGGGCAGCGGGGAGCTGGCAGCAGGCAGCTGCCGTGGGGGCGGAAGCCAGGCTATTTCGGGGGGTGTGGAGGGGGGGCCGTGGGCTGGCACTGTCCTTGCCGGGTGACCCCACTGGGACCAGCACCGCCCCAGTGCCAGGATGGAGCATCAGGGCCTGTCCTGCGCCAGCTCCGGCTGGTGCTGCTCAGTCCCTGGTGTGCCATGAGGACAGGGACCCAAGGAGGGGAGGAGATGCTACCAGCCTGGGGGGCCCCCAGGGCCGTGCGGTGCAGTGGGACCCGGGGGTCTGGCTGCCCTCCAAGGGGCTTCCGTGACTGCGTGCTGTGGGGCGAGCAGCGCCGGCTCACCCTGGGGCTGGCGAGTGGGACCAGCTGCGGGCAAGCCTGCCTGTCCCAGGCTGCGGGCTGGCAGAGCCTTGTGCTGCTGCCACCGGCACCCCTGTGCCCGGGACCGGGCTGCTGGGGTGCCTGCGGGCAGCCCAGTCTTGCTCCATCCCAGCGGGGTCCTGGGCAGGGCTGGGCTGTGTAAGCCAAGGTGCAGCAGGATGCCCAGCTCCGCCGTGCCCCTGTCAGTTCTGGAGGGGTGGCCTGGGCACGGGCCGGGCTTGGAGCCCCTCCGAGCGCCGCCCGCCCTGACCACAGCCCTGTCCCCCTGGCCGCTGGGGGACCTGGGGGTGGGTTTCACTCCTTGCTGGGGTCATGAAACGTGGGGTTTGCTGTTGACTATTTCCTTCCTGTTCGCCCCCTCCCCGAGCTCCATTTCAGCAACCCCTTCCTTCCTTCCTTCCTCCCTTCCTCCCTTCCTTCCTTCCTCCCTTCCTTCCTTCCTCCCTTCCTTCCTCCCTTCTTTCCTTCCTCCCTTCCTTCCCTCCCTGTGCCTGCTCCTGCCTGCGCGTGGCCCCGCTCCCCCGGCCGCCCTGGCAGGGAGCAGCCGGGGACAGCCCGTGTCCGGCCTCACATGGCCTCTCCCCAGCGCTGGGGATGGTGGCGCTCACAGCGGGGGGCCCGGGGGTGACCCACAGAGGCCACACGCCCTCAGCCACATCTGTTCGGGCCACCCATGGGCGAGCAGGTGGCTGTGGGATGGGCAGGTCGGGGTCCCCAGTGTCGGGACATGGTGCGGGAGATGGGAATACCCTTGGCTGGGGTGCCCATCCTGCCATCGGGAGAGGGGCTGGTGCCGTGCGGGAGCCAGGATGCTGCCAGAGCCCATCCCGGCTGCATGTGGGATGGGGCCGTGTCCCATCACTGGTGACACATTGGTCAGGGTGCCACTGGCCAAGGCAAGGGCGGAGTGTGGAGGAGGATGGATGAAGGCCAGCCCATCCTTCCCAAAGGCCAGCACCTTCACAGCCTGGTCCCCCCTGGGTGGGCACCCTTGGTGCCCCCCAGCCAGGGCGAGCAGCAGTTTGCGGCCAGCGCGGGCGCGTGGGTGGTTGCGACACCCCCAGGGTGGGGGGACGTGGTGACTCACCCCAGCGGGGCCTGGCCACCAGCGGGAACCCTGAGTCAGGGCTGCGTGCCCATGCCGTGCCCCTCCCTGCCCGCCTCGCCCACCTTATCTCCCGCCCTTAGCACCTGGCACACCTGGGCCAGGGGGGGGCTGGCGCCATTCCCCTCCTTTATGGGGAGCAAAGGGCAGGCAGAGGGTTGGCAGGCAGGTGCCGCGTCCCTCCCTCCCTGCCGGGGATGCTGGCCTGGGGCCGTGCCCCCCCGCCAGGGCGGCCGGCCAGCCCAGAGCATCGCAGCAACATGGCGGGCAAGGCTGCCTGCACCACCGCTGCCTCCTGGCCACATGCTGCCTGCACTCTGGGCATTGGGCTGACCTGTGGCGGCATGGCCGGTCCCTGCCTGGCACACGGTCCCCGGTGATGGGGGAGGCGGGATGCCATGCCAGGGCGTGCTGGCCTGCACAGGTGAGATGCCGGCATGGCTGCTGCCCCTCTGCCCGCCTGCCGGCTCCACTGCCCGCTCGTGTGGTCGGGCTCTTGCACAACCCAGCTCTTTCCGTGAACGTTGCTGGGGCCAGAGGCCCCCTCCCTGCCTGGCTGCGCGGCTACACTGGCACAGGGCTCTTCCCCTTTCTGCCCGGCCTCGTGCTGCCAGCAGCACCGGCACAGCTGCCCGGAGCCCGGCCGGGGCCGGGCTGGTGTGGGCGGCCGGGGCGGGTGCTGGCAGTGGGGTGTGGGGAGCACTCCCCGGGCTGCTAATTAATTGCTGTTTAGCTGGGGATGCAGAGGGTGTAATTATGGGGGGGATTGCACGAACCTGCAGCCGGCCCCAGGGGGCTGTGGGGGGACGGGGGGGCCATGCTCTGCGGGTGCCCCTGCCTGGGGAGTGGAGGGGACCAGGTGACACGGTCCAGCCAGGGCTGTCCTCGAGCCCCCTCCCCGGATCACCGCGTCCCACATTCCCCATGGGACCTTGGGGACCCGCTTTGGGGGGCAGAGCGGGACATGCATCTGCAGGGTTGGGGGGCGGCTCTGGGGCCGGCCAGGCAGGCCACAGCACGCTGCACCGAGCCCAGCCTGTGGTGGCAGGCCTGCTCCCGCCGAGCGCAGGCGCCCTCCCGGCTCGGCCGGGGCCGGCCGCGGCCAGCGGCAAGCACCCAGCGCCCTGCCCCGGGGCGGCGGGAGGGCGAGGGCCTGTCCGACGCCTCGGCACAGGGGGCCAGGGCAGGCGGCAGGGAGGCGATGCTGGTAGCAGGGAGGGGATGCCCGCGGCACGGGGCGCCCGTCCTGCCGGTGCTGGGAATTTCCTCCCGCAGGAGGGGGCCAGGGGATGCCCCCTGCCCGGTTCCGGGTTGGCGCCCCGCGGCACGGCGCCGGCCGCGAAGGGTTAATGCCGTGTGTGTTCTGGGAAGCGGGGCTGGGAGGTGCGTGACCCGGGGTGTGGGCGTCGACTCCTTTTGAGGTGGGATCCTGCGCTCAAGTGCAGCGGGGAGCAGGGCCAAGTTCACACAGCACCCTGCCTTCCCCTCCCTGCTGTTCGCGGGCCGCCGACCCGGCCACGGCGCAGCGCCGAGCCACGCCGGGACACCCGCCAGGTGAGCTGCGCCCCCACCCCACCACCACCAGCCGTCGCGGCAGGGAAGGTGCCGGGGCAGCAGGGACCCAGCGTGGCACCACCGGGCGCGGGGAGGGCCGGGCATGGCTGCTCTGGCACCGACCGGGAGGCTGCCGGGATGCTGGCGTCGCCTGAGCCCTGCGCTGCCCTCACTGCTGGTGGGATGGGATGGGATGGGACGGGAAGGGACGGGTTGCGAGGTCTGGGTCACTGTGGCCTGGCAGAGCGGGGCCCGCACCCTGCGGCAGCGATGCCAGGCAGCTGGACGCGTCTCTGCCTGGCCCGGGTGGTGGGGAAGGTTTTGGCAGCGAGAGGGGGACGTGATGCCAGCACGGGGCCGGCGTGGGGGCTCGGCTGGGCTGGCGGCTGCTCGTCCCCGCTGCAGGTGCCGGGGTTGGCACTGGGGACACTGCCGGTCCTGCAGCCGCCTGCTCTGCTGAGGCAGGGCTGCCTGTGCCCAGCCTCCAGCCCAGCTATTGTGCCAGGCTGGCACCGAGCCCCAGGAGCTGCGCCGGCTGGGCATGGAGGCAGACCTGGGCCGTGGCGCTTGGAGCCCCTTCCCCGGTGCTGCTGGCTGCCATGCCTTGGCCACGGCACACGGCTGTGTCTGCGAGGCACTTGAGGTGCCTGGGGACCAGGAGCTTTCCTGGTGGCACTGCGGGCGCGAGGAGCTGGATGGCACCGGGGGGCTGGGATGGTGCCATGGGGCTTGCTCCCCAGCATCGTGGGGCGGGGGGGTGTCTGTTTATCCTCTTCTCTCTTCAAACCATTTCCTTTCGTCTCTGCTCGCTGTTTTCTTCTTTCAAAGAGCGGGACCACTTCCCCCGGCCACCTCCCCTCCAGCACCGGGACCCCCGGCACACCTCTGGCACATGCCTACTTCAGGGCCAGCCTGGCCGGACCCCAGCCCACCGCCTTCTCTGCCAGGCGGGCAGAGGGGCTGCGCAGCCCACCACCCCGCAGCCATGCCACCCTGCCGCACTGCGGCGGCGGGCACTGGGGCCACCACTGCTCCCTGCCAGCTTCAGGCAGGGCGATGGGTGGGTGGGTGGGATGCACGGCCCAGACACCTGGGTCCCTTCCCAGCTCCCGAAGGGTGAGGGGCCCCTGCGGGGTGAGGGGCCGGGTCGGTGGCTGGCGCCGCACTCCCCTTCCTGGGTGACTCATCCTCCCCGGTGCGGCTGTGAAGTCCCTCGACAGCGTTTGTAACTCTTGTGACCGAAAGCAGCGGCACTCGGCAGCAGCCCGGGGTGGGGGCCGCAATCCCCGGGACCCCTGCCCCCCTACCCCATGGGGGAGCAGGTGGGGGGACCCCCCAGGCACCCCCTCCCACCCCACGTCTCCCACGATCCCCAAGCCGGGGCTGGTGCCTGGCACAGGCTGGCACCGTGCCCGCGTGCAGGGTGCCATCCCAGCTTGGTGACACGGGACGCATCCAGTTCCCACGCAGGGTGGGTGCTGCAGGGCCGGACCCCCACCCTGCTGCGTGCAGCTGTGCTGGGGCGGCCAGACCCCCAGGGCAGGGGGGGGGGGGCTGGCAGGTGAATGGGGCTGGCTGCGGTTGTGCCAGGTGGCGCGGGCCGGCGGCGGGATGTCAGGGTGACCTGGGCAGGCATTGTTTCCGCTGCTGCCTGCCCCAGCATGGCTCAGCGTGGGGAGCGACCCCCCCCCCCTTTCCCCAGCCCCGTGCGGCTGCCGCAGCCGAAATGGGCCTGGCCACAGGCATTGACGTAACTGAGAAAGGCCTGGTGCGGTGGGGGCACGGGCATCGCCGCTTGCCCCCTCCCCGGCCCGTGCCCCCCGCACCATCATCTCTGGCGGTGGCCAGGGAACATCGGGGGTCGGGGGCGGCTCCGGCACCCTCACACCTCGTCCCCCCCCGTTTCCTTATCGCTGCTGTGATCTCCTCGATGGCAGCACCCGCTCAGCATGTGACTTCGCTCCAGCGGGAGGATGCGCGGGGGGGCGGGGGGTGTTGGGGAAGAAGCCGTAAACGGGGCGGTTTGGTGCGATGGAAAATCCCCCTCCTGCCACCGCTTCGCCCCCGCCCTGCCCCAGCCCCACGCCCTCGTCCGCAGGCATCCGGCCCCGCGGCCGCTCGCGGGGGTCCCGGCTCCCTCGCCGGGCTGAGCCGTGCCTCCGCTGGTGAGCTCCGTGGCCTCGGCAGCGCCGAGGCTGCTCCTTCCTGCACCATGGCATGGCCAGGCCGGTGGCCGTGCCTGTTCCTCGGAGCACCCCACCATTCGCCAGGGTGCGGCTGGGGCCTCGGCTGCTGCGCTGGGCCCAGGCACCCCCTGGTACAGGAGCCCCCACGTGGGCACGTGCTGGCAGGTGCCAGCCCCGGCCCTGCAGGCAGGAAGAGCCCTGCGAGCGCCCCGTGCCCAGGTGTCTCGTGGGGCCGGGGGTGCCGTGGAGAGCGGGGGACGGGGGGGTCCCTCCTGCTGCCATTGGGGTTTGGCCGGGGGAGGCAGCGATGGAGGATCCGGGTGCCACCCCACCCTGGGACCACTGCCTGTGACAGCCTGGGGGTCCGCAGGGCTCTGGGGTGCCCTCGGCGGGTGCCGTGTCCCTGTCATCCCTGCCCCAGCCTCCCGAGCTGCGGCGCGGGGCGCTTGCCTCCCCTAATCCTGCCCCCGCTGCTAATCCTGCCTAATCCAACCGGGGGCTGTCGCTGCCTGTTGTCTCCCGGGGCCCTGATGGATTAATCGCCCCTAATCCGCTCGCCCCCGCTCCGGCGGGCAGCGGGGACCCCGTCCAGCGGCAAGACGGGCTGCTGGCAAGGGGCGGGGGGGGGGGGGTGGCCATGGGCACTCGGCGCCGGCGCCGGCATCCCAGGCGGTCGGCACTGCCCGGCTCCCAGTTTCAGGGGCGGCTGCTGCCTGCCCTGCCGGTCGGGCCTGCTCGGCAGCGGCTGGGGCGGCTCCACAGCCGGTTGCTCCGGGGCCGTTCCCAGCCGCCTGCCGAGGCAGCCCCAGCTGGCGGCCGCCCAAGCGCAGGGAGCGGCCGGCGCGGGGATGGGCCCCTGCGCCGGGGGCCGCCGGCCGCGCCGCCCCTCCACGGGCAAGAGGGGGCACGTCCCCCGCGCCCGCCGACGGCACGGCGTGGCTTGGCACAGGCCGGCACGGCGTGGCAGGGTTCAGTTTGGATGGGCCTGGCGCGGCTCAGCATGGCCTGGTGCGGCTCGGCGATGTCCAGTGCCACATGCCACCATCTGCCATGGCTTGGCTCGGCTCAGCGTGGCACAGCACGGCTCTGGCAGCACTGAGAGCCTGGACATGGCGGTGCTGTGTGCCCGCCTCTGCCTTCCCCAGGGTGCAGGCAGGGCTGCAGCCACCGGACAGACCTCCCACCCCAGCGTCACCCAGCAGCCCTGGTGTCACCCAGCAGCCCTGGTGTCACCCAGCAGCACCAGACAGCCGGGAGAGCTTTACCTATGGCTGGGCAGGGGGTTGCAGGCCAGGTTGCAGCACCAGAGCTGCCGCTGCTGCCTGTACCCTGCCTGCGGGTTGGGAGGGCAGCGGGCTCCCTCTTCCCACAGGCTCCATCGCCCACCCGCGCTGGCTCCATGGGGATGTGCGGGTCCCCAGTGCAGCACCATGGGCACCTCGGGTGCCAGTGCTGGCAGTGCCGGGTTTACGGCTGAGGCCAAGCCCTGCCAGCCGCAGCGTGGGAAAGGCCTGGCTCGCGCAGGCAGGGCTTGGCTGGGCGAGGAGCGGCCCCGGGCTGGGGCAAAGCGGGAGGGAGGGGGCCGGGCCCCCACCAGGAGCGGGGGCAGGAACCGGCGGCGCGGGTGCTGATCCTAATCTGCGGTGGCAGGAAGCATGGCCCCCGTTCCCAGCCCGGCTGGGCTCTGTGGGGCGGCCCCCGGCCCTCGGGGCCCTCTTCCCGGCACTCGCCCGCCCACCCGTGCCCGCCGCCGGCGAGGCCCGCGTTCCCAGGACGGGGCTGCCGGGAGCCAGCGGCTGCGCCCGGCCGTGCCGGGAGGCTGGGGGGCCAGGGGGGGTGGGTGGGCTGGCGCAGGAAGCGCCGCGCCTCGGCGCCGTTCAAAGGCGCCACGCTGAGATTTCCCCCTTTGCTGTGGTGGCACGGGGGGCGGCGCAGGCGGCCGGGTGCTGGCGGCGGAGGAAGCGCGGGGGGCTGCGGCGGGGGGCCTGCCACCTGCCAACCTCGGCATGGGGTGTGGGGGGTTGAGGGCAGCCCCTGGGCCCCCAGCCTGCCCCAGTTCGGTGTCCCACCGAAACCCCGGTCCCTGGTGCCACCGCCACTGAGCCCTGTGCAATGGAGGTTTCCTCGCACCCCAGCTTTGTGGCAGAGCTGATGCTTCAGCCACCACATTTCCTCCGAGCGCCGTCTTTCGGCTGGTTCCCGTGCCAGTCGGTGAGCGTCCCATCCTTCCCGCAGGTGAGGACGATGGCCAGCCCGGAGGACGACCTCATCGGCATCCCCTTCCCCGAGCACAGCAGCGAGCTGCTGAGCTGCTTGAATGAGCAGCGGCAGCTGGGGCTGCTCTGCGACGTTACCATCAAGACGCAGGGCTGGAGTACCGCACCCACCGCGCCGTCCTGGCCGCCTCCAGCCGCTACTTTAAGAAGCTCTTTGCCGGGCCGGGGCCGGGGCAGGAGGTCTGCGAGCTGGACTTCGTGGGGCCGGAGGCACTGGGCGCACTGCTGGAGTTTGCCTACACGGCCACGCTCACCATCAGCAGTGCCAACATGGGTGAGGTGCTGCGCGCCGCCCGGCTGCTGGAGATCCCCTGCGTGATTGCCGCCTGCGTGGAGATCCTGCAGGGCAGCGGGATGGAGGCGCCCGGCCCCGATGACAGCGACTGCGAGCGTGCCCGCCGCTACCTGGAGGCTTTTGCCGCCCTCCCTGAGGGCGAGGCGCCTGCCCCCCCGCCCCCCCGCCCTGCCGCCCGCCGCAGCAAGAAGACCCGCAAGTTCCTGCAAGCCCGCGGCGCCCGGCTCAACCACCATGCTGAGGAGCCGCCCACCGAGGCCGAGGGCTGCGGCAGCCCCCCGCCACCCCCCCAGCCACCCTCACCTCCCCTGCCCGAGGGGCTGCCCCTGCCCTACGAGAGCTTCGAGCTGCCCGAGGAAGAGGAGCTGGCCCCGCACCCCTTCCCCTTCCCCTACCAGCCCCCACTGTCCCCCGAGGAGGCCGCCTCTGACGAGGACGCCATTGACCCCGACCTGATGGTGTACCTGAGCTCGCTGCACCACGAGTCGCTGGCGCCCGGGCTGGATACCCCCGACAAGCTGGTGCGCAAGCGTCGCTCGCAGATGCCCCAGGAGTGCCCCGTCTGCCACAAGGTCATCCACGGCGCCGGCAAGCTGCCCCGCCACATGCGCACACACACGGGTGAGAAGCCCTTCGCCTGCCAGGTCTGCGGGGTCCGCTTCACACGGTGAGTGTTGCCGGATGGACCCTCCCTGCCTGACAGGTACCCGACGGCATCCCCCATGGCACCTCCCCTGCCAGCCCTGCCGGTGCCTGGCCACATCCCTGGCATGGTGCAGCCCAGGTCCGTGGGGTCTTCTGCACCCCATGAGTGCTGCCAGATGGACCCTCCCTGCCTGCCACCCGGGGGACCTGGCAGCATCCGCCGCAACACCTCCCCTGCCAGCCCTGCCAGTGCCTGGCCACATCCCCGCCATGGTTCAGTGCAGGACCGTGGGCTCTTCTGCACCCCATGAGTGCTGCCAGACCGACCCTCCCTGCCTGCCACCCGGGGGACCTGGCAGCATCCCCTGCCAAACCTGGCTGCATCCCTGGTGTGGTACAACACAGGGACCCATTTTGCACCACCGCTGGTGCAACGGCGGTCCCCGCACGCCCTAGCCAGGCAGCCCAGGCGTGGTCCCCTGCCCCGCCAGAGCACCCAGACCCCCACGCCCTGCAGAGCATCCCTGCCACACATTCCCTGCCCACGCATCCCTGCCGTGGGGCTGCCGGCACCATCCCCCTGCCTGCCGTGGCCGGGTGGCTGCTTCCCCAGGGATGCCGGCCACCCCATGCCAACGTCTGCCTGTCGTCCCCCCCCAGGAACGACAAGCTGAAGATCCACATGCGCAAGCACACGGGCGAGCGGCCCTACTCCTGCCAGCACTGCAGCGCCCGCTTCCTGCACAGCTACGACCTGAAGAACCACATGCACCTGCACACGGGCGCCCGGCCCTACGAGTGCTACCTCTGCCACAAGGCCTTCGCCAAGGATGACCACCTCCAGCGGCACCTCAAGGGCCAGAACTGCCTGGAGGTGCGGACCCGCCGCCGTCGCCGTGATGAGCCACCCCCACCGCCCGCCGGCCCCCCCGGCCTCGACCTCTCCAACGGGCGGCTGGAGGGGCTGCGCCTCTCCATCGCCCGCTATTGGGGTCCGGGAAGGCCCGAGGAGGAGGAAGAGGAGCCGGAGGGCGAGGAAGGGCCACAGCCGGACGGCGCCGTGCCAGTGGAGACCGCGTAGGGCCACTGCGACGCCGGGTGCCGTGCCGTGCCGAGCCGTGCCGTGCCCGCCCGGGTTTCTGTTCCCGTTTTTCCCGTCACGGTTCGTTCCCAGTTATGCAAAGGGGGAAACTCCCCCCTGGCCGATTTGCACAATGGGGTGGGGGGGGTCCCCGCCGCCCCCTGCCGCGCCCGGGCCCCACCCCCGCCGTGCCCGGGCGGCGGAGCCCTGGCGGTGGGGGGGGGGGGGGGGGTGAAGCGGGACCGGGGAGTCCGTCCCCCCCAAACCCCTCCGTGGATGCACACCCCCCCCCCCCCCCAGCGGGGTCGGGACCGGGAGGGGGCCCCCACGGACCGAGCCCCCCCCCCCCCCAACCGGGGAGAGCCCGGAGCGGGGCCGCCAGGGCGCCCTCTGGCGGCCCCGCCCCGCGCTCTCTCCGGTCGGCGGGGGGGGGGGTGGGGCCGCCGCCCCGCGCTGTACATAGCTTGTCCCCGCCCTCCCCGTCCCGAGCAGCCCCTCCCCGGCGAGCCCCCCTCGCCCCTGCACTCCCGGCTGCTTTCTCTTGGTTGCACTATTCGGGTGAGTCCACCCGGGTGCGGGGCAGCCCCGGCCCCCACCCGACCCCCCCCCCCCCCCCCAAACCACCCCGGCCCTGTGGGACCCCCCTCCCCGGGGTGGCCGGGCCCCAGCGGTCACCCCTCTGCCCTTTGCACATGCCCCCCAGGGCGCAGCCCCCCCCCCCCCCGGGGGAGCAGGGGACCGGCACTATTTGCCTAAAATAAGAGTTTATCTATATTTAAAAAGATGATGTAATATATTCCCCCCCCCCGGCCCCTACGCTGCTGCCCGCCAGCGCTGCCCGGCCCCCCGCGCGTCTGTCCCTTGCCATGGGGTGCAGGGAGGGGTGATGGGGACGAGGGGCTCGGCTCCCGTCATGGCTTTAAAGTGCCTTAGAGTGAACTTGAAATTTTCGGCTACTTGAACCTCTCTGGTGTCAGGAACCAAACGAATAATTGGCGGGCGGCAGCCCCCCGCCCCGCCAGGTCGCCTCTGTCTGTCTGTCTGTCTGTCTGTTTGTGTTTGTTTTTTTAAACGAAGGCTGCTTGGTAATAAACGGAGAAGCAGGGACCCCCCCGCGCCCGGCTGTCTGTCTGCCCTGTGCAGCTCTGCTCAGGCCTGGGGGAGTGAGCGGGGCTGGGGGCACTGCAGGGAAGGGGACGGGGGCACTGTGGGGCTGGGGGCACTGTGGGGACAGGGACAGGGCTGGGGGCACCATGGGGATGGAGATGGGGGCACTGTGGGGCTGGGGGTATTGCAGGGATGGAGATGGGAGCACCACGGGGCTGGGGACAGGGACGGGGACATCGAGGGGCTGGGGGCACCACGGGGCTGGGGACAGGGACATCGAGGGGCTGGGGGCACCATAGGGATGGACGTGGGGGCACTGTGGGGCTGGGGACACTACAGGGACTGGGCTGGGAGCACCATGGGGATGGATATGGATATGGAGGCATCATGGGGCTGGGGGCACTGCGGGGACAGGGACAGGGCTGGAGACACCATGGGGATGGGGGCACTGAGGGTCTGGGGGACACTGGAGCTGGGGGCACCATGAGAATAGGGATGGGGGCACCGTGGGGCTGGGGGTATGGCAGGGATGGAGCCAGGGGCAGCACGGGGCTGGGGGCACCACAAGGTCAGGACCACCTGGGGTGCCGGACGCCAGCTCAGGGCACTGGGATGCTGGCACCCCGAGGACTGGGTGCTTTATTCACCAGCCCCTCCCCACCCACCCCAGTGGCTCCCGGCTTCCACCGTGCTACTTGGGCTCCAGCCACATCCCCGGAGCCTGGCCCTGTGTTCTTGCCACCGCGTGGCACCGTCCTGCCATCACCGAGCCCTGCCGTCACTGCTGGGTGGCCGCAGGGCCATCACCTCCTCCAGCTCACTGCTGCTGCTGCTCTCGGGCTGCTCCTGGTAGCCAAAGTCCAGGCTGCGGGGTGGGGGGAGAGCGATGTCGGGGACCAGCATCCCCAGTGCCGGAGGGTGCCGGGGACATTGCCACCCCCATTGCCAGCCCTCACCTGGAAAGCGAGCTGTCCTCCCCGTCCACACCGCTGCTGCCCCCGTCGCTCTCCTCGCTTGCCTCCTCCTTCAGCTGGGCTCGCAGCCGGGCTGCCAGCTCAGGGGGCAGCCGCCGGCTGCCCCCCCAGCCCCCTGCCACCTCCCGGATACGCTGCTGCAGCAGCCGCCCTTGCTCCTGTCCTCGCAGTGCCCGCACGGCACCCAGCCACAGCCCCACCGTCTCCTCGTCGCTGGAGTCCCTGCAGGGATGGGGCAAGGGGGTGGGCTACAGCCCCCCCCCCCCCCCCCCGCAGCCCCCCTGGGCTCCGGTGGGCTCCCTGCAACCCCCTGCTCACATCTCCTCGTCCCTGGTGTCCCGGTAGCTCAGGGGGCTCATGCAGACGGAGCAGACGTTGCTCAGGGTTTGGTAGCACTCGCTGCAATACAGCCCTGGGGAAAACAGGGCGGTGAGAGGGGTGGGAGATTTTGGAGGGGGGTGTCCCCAGTCTAGGCGGGGCTCCTACCTTTGCAGCCAGGTGTGATGCACGCAACGAAGTCCGGCTGCTCCGCCATCCCACAGGCCAAGCAGCGTTTCTGCTGGATGCCCAAGAGCCGAGCCAGCCGGGCAAAGGCAGGCAGCCTGCGGGCAGGGAGCTGATGCTCCATGGGGCAATGCCACCCCCGGGGGTCCACGGCAAGCCCTTGCTGCGGACCTCTGGGGATGGCATTGCCCTTTTGCAATGCCCAGCAAGGCGCTTATGGGGTCAAGATGGCTCCAACCCCGTGGATACATCCCCTGGGGGAGCTTACCTGGAGGTGAGGAAGAGGAGCAGGTTGCCTTGCCCGGCATCAGCCGTGCGCTGCATGGCAGCTTGGCGCAGGGCACGTGCCAGCCCTGCCCGCCGTGCCAGGATGGTGCCGTGGAGGAAGGACGTGCGCTCCTGGCATGGAAGGGATGAGGTGAGGGCAGGCGGCTGCCGCGTGGGCATGGGGAGGTGGTGGTGGGGGGGGGCTTCTCACCTGCTCACGGCACGGGTAGTAGGCAGCACACACCACCCGGCGCAGGCGTGCCACATGGCTGCCGAAGACGGCGATGAAGAGGCAGATGCCGTACAGAAGTCCTGGTGGGAAGAGGACAAGTCACGCAGGGGCAACCCTCTCCTGCACCCCCCACCCACCTAGCACGCTGAGGGTGCAGCACCCCCGGTCACCCATGCTGAGGTAGGTGCTGTAGTTGGGCTCCACGGGCTGGAGGAGGCAGCGCTGGGAGAGCACCGAGATGTTGCCCCGCTGCAGCGCATCGAAGGCAGAGACCAAGTCCCGGAAGATCTCGCTGGTGTAGCCTGTCCCGTTGATGCTGACACCCAGCACCGCTGGCGCTGCAGGGCGAGCGGCTCAGTCCCAGGAAACAGGGCACCCACCGCCCCAAAGCCCCGGCCCCCAGCCAGCAAAGCACCCAAGGGTGCTGCTCCGGCACGGTGGGTGCAGCTCACCCCTGGCGACAATCTCCCCCCGCAGCTGGTGCCGGACCAGGTCGAGCAGCCAGAAGAGGCTGTAGTCAGCCAGGATGATGCTGAGCCCCAGCAGCATGTGGCGCAGGACCCCCACCAGCTGCAGCCCGTACCGGCGCCACTCCTGCCGTGACAGCCACAGCCCGCCTGGGCGGGCACAGGAATGCCATGATGCCGTGCCGTGCTGGGACCCCCCGGCTCCCCGCCACAGGGCTCACCTGGGGGATGCCCCCAGGTGCAGGGCTGACCTGGGGGGATGTAGCGGCCGCGCTCCCAGGCTGTCAGGGGCAGCACGGTGGGTCTGCCCTGCTCCGCCCGCCACAGGTCCAGCTCCACGAAGCGCCGTGTGATGTAAATGTTGTCAAAGGTGTCGTCCCGCAGGTACCGGTAGCGGTACCGCAGTGCCCTGGGGACACAGGGGGGATGCTGGGCACCTGCACGCTGGGTCCCCGTCCCCATGGGGTGGCCGGAGCAGGACCCCAGCCCACTCACTGGAGGTACATGTAGAGGATGGCGCAGAAGGAGATGTGCGTGAAGAGCCCCAGGACCTGGCGGGTGGGCTCCAGGCGCAGGAGCACGCCCTCCATGATGTCCAGGGCCACCTCCCCCAGGCTCTTGCTGGCGTTGAGTCTGACGTCGAAGCGGTGCACGGCTGAGATGTTGAACTCAAACTCCCGGCGGACGCGGTCCAGA
This sequence comes from Aptenodytes patagonicus, assembly GCF_965638725.1. NCBI lineage: Eukaryota > Metazoa > Chordata > Aves > Sphenisciformes > Spheniscidae > Aptenodytes > Aptenodytes patagonicus. The sequence continues at coordinate 5,250 of NW_027472282.1, read as the reverse complement.
GCATCCCTGAGGGCTGCGGGGGTGACAAGGGGCCGTGCGGTGCTGGGGGTCAGGGCGAGAGCCAAGAGGGGGCAGAGGGGGGGCAGAGAGGGACCCCCGACCCCTCCACAGCACCGGGATACTCACGGGCTGCGATTTTACTCTTGAGGAAGGACTGGATGTACCGCGGAATGACGCAGAAGAGGAGGGCAACTGTGGAGAGGGGGTGTTTCTGCCAGGGTGGGGCCCCGGCGGTGGGCAGGGGTCTGCCCTGCCGCTCCCCTGCCCCGCTGCTGAGGGGCAGGGACCCACGCACCATTGGCCAGACCGCAGAAGGGCTTGAAGGTGACGATGACATAGCAGAGGAAGAAGAGGAAGGGGACAGCGCGCTCACAGTTGTCCTTGGCCTCGTCAAAGAGGCGCAGGCAGCGGTGGTACGGCGTGCCCAGCTCCTGGTTGCACACCTTGCCCACGTTCGCCAGCCACAGCCAGACATTGCGCAGGGCTCGGGCTGCAGGCAGGGAGCGGGCTTTAGGGGACGGGCAGCGGGTCATGGGGACGGGGACAGACCAAAAGCAGGATGGGGGGGTGCTGGAGCCAGAGAGACCCTCGTGGACCCCCGCTCACCGACGTGGCTGACGGAGTCCATGATGGAGCGGAAGAACTTGCGGACGCGGTCACCTACCACCTTGGCTTTCTGGGCAATGTCCTTGATTTTGGCCAGCACATCTGCGGAGAGGGGAGACACCTGACCATACCCCGAGGGGCGAGGGCAGCCCTGGGCCGGCCAGCGCTGCTGGGGCTCCCCCAGGAAGGGGCCCTCCTATCCCACCGCATCCCCCTGGCCCCTCCTCTCACTCAGCAGCGGCTCCTGGGTGCGTTGCAGCCGCTCAGCCGTCTGGTTGAGGGCGAGCTCGGCCCCGCACGACAGCGACTCGGCGGCCTGGGAGAAGTTGTGCAGGATGTTGGTGCAGGGGCCCTGCACGGCCATGCTCAGCGCCAGCAGCAGCATCAGCATCTTCCCCTCCCCTGCGGGGACAGGGGGGTCCTGGGGCTCAGCTGGGACCCAGCACCCCCCACCCCAGCACCCCCACGGCTCCTGGCAGCGGGACCGACAGCTGCTTACTGGTGAAGATGTGGGGCAGCGATAGCAGCACGGTGACCCGCACCTTGACGGAGAAGGCCATGCCCAACCCCAGCCCTGCGCCCAGGCTGGTAGTGGTGACCAGGCAGTACCAGACGTTGTGGCCCTGCGCCAGCAGCACCAGAGCCCCGTACAGGCTGGCCAGGGCCATGCCCAGCGCAAAGCCGCCAGCACTGCGGGCCAATTCCCACACCTCGCTTGCCTCCTCTGGCCAGCGCATCTGCTGAGGCCGCCTGCCCCTGGACCACGGTGCCGGGCCCTTCCTCCGGCCCCTCAGCCCCTGCAGGGCTCTGCCCAGCCACGAGACCAGCCCCATGCTGGGCTGGGCTCTCCCAGGCTCCTGGTGCTCTCTCCGGCTCCGGGCGTGGGGATACGGCGGGCGGAATGGGCGGCTCACAATGCACCAGTTCCAGGGGAGCATCCCGCTGTCGCCAGGAGGAAGCACAGAGCCATGGAGCCGGTGGTGGCCCCTGGGCAAGAGCGCTCGGCTGGGACAGAGGCACGTAGGAGGCAGAAACCACCCAACACGAGTGAGATCCCCTCCCACCCCGCTCCCGGCTGGGGTTGCCCATGGGCAGTGGGAGAGGGCAGGGCTGACGCCTCCTCCCCACCCAGCCCTGAAGCGAGTGGTGGTCTCGCTGCTGCCTGCCCCGTGCAGCCGGTTCCTCTGGAGCCGGCCGGACCAGTACCGCAGCAGCAAGTTCTTCCTGGGTGCCGGCGTCGGGACCCTCCTTGGCCTCGGTGAGTGTGCCCCGGTGCCGGGCATGGCGGGGGGCTGGTGGCACTAGGGGCTCAGGGCACATTTGCGGGTGTTTCAGGGCTCTGCCAGCTCCTCATCGTCCCCATGAACATCACAGAGATGCGCAAGGTGAAGCTCTCCTGCGGGCTGGCGGGTGAGGATGGGGCCGGGACTGGACTGGGGTGATGGGGGCCATTGGGAGCCCCGGGGGGGGTCTCTGCGGGACCATGGGGACAGCTCTCCGCTCCCCACAGGGGTGACTACCTTGGGCTGGGCCACGTCTCCCCACTTTCGCTGCGCCAGTCTGCTTGTGGCCCCCAAATTCCTGGGCAAGGAGGGTCGGGTCTATGTCCTCTCCTTCGTCCTCGCCGCCATCTACAACGGTAGGGTCCCTCCACGTCCCCGCTCCCCCCAGCAGGGTCCCGAGGGCTGGCAGGGTCTGAGCCACCCCTGCCGGCACCAGGGCCCGTGGCCAACACCTGGCACAACCTGGAGGAGGTGACGCGCTCGCTGGGCTGCGTGGCAGAGCTGCAGGTCAACCACAGCCTCCAGCTCTGGCGAGTGTCGATGGCCCCCCTGCGCAGGGTGATGGAGGACATGGTGGTGAGGCGGGGGGCCGGGGCAGGCGGGGGGGGGCGTCGGGGGGGGAGCAGAGCCAAGCCTGTGTGTGTCCCCCCGGCAGCGGAGCGGGCGGACGCTGAGCGCCGAGATGCGGAACATCTCGCGCGCCTTCATGGGACTGAACGAGGAGGTGGCCAGTGAGGAGGGGTACGACCTGCGGCAGCACCAGCACCCAGACCCCCGGCCAGCCCCCAGCACCCAGCAGCTGTACGAGATGAAGACCAAACTGCGCTGTACCTGTGAGCGGGGCGGGCAGGAGGCTGGCAGCACGCGGTGCAGGTGGCTGCCGGCCAGGGGATGGGGCTGCCGCAGCCCCCTTTGCTGGCCTCACAGGGCACCCTGGATGGTGTCCAGGCCAGCAGGGATGGGGGTGCGCGGGCAGCTGAGGACTCCTGCCCCCCAGATGTGATCGAGCTGGGCATGCAGCGCTGCCAGGACTGGTTCAGCACCAAGCACGAGGTTTGCATGGCACAAGTGGTCGTGCCCCTCATCAGCCACCTCCTCTGCCTGCCCATGAAGTTCAAGTTCCTCTGCCACATTGTCAAGGGTGGGTGACATGTGGGACCCCCGCCCTGTCCTCCCTCAGTGGGACGGCTCCAGCTCTGCCCCCTGCAGCCCCCAGAATGGCAGCCGCAGCCTGTGCCAGGGCGATGCCTGGGGGTCCCAGCTCTGCCAGCACTGTCCCCGCTCCATCCCCACAGTCATGCACAGCTGGTGTTGGGACAAGATCCCCGTGGAGGGCAACTTCGGGCAGATGTACGACCTGGTGAACAACTCCGTCAGCAACCTCAGCCAGGACTTCAGCGCCAGTGTTGTATTCCAGGTGGGTGCCTGTCCCCTCCACCCAGGGCTGGGGTGGGGACCGGATCCTGCCTGGCCCCACAGCCCCTCCGCCGCAGGAGGAACACCGCGAGATGCTGCTGGGCGCCAACGTGTCGGCGGAGCAGCTGATGGAGGAGGTGACCTCGCACCTGCGGCAGCATGGCGCCCACCTGGGCCAAGCCATCTCCTTCTTCCGCCTGCTGCTCTCCTGCACCTTCCTCCTCGTCTTCATCTCGTGAGCCCTGGGATGGGGGGAGGGGCACCCCTGTGCCAGCCACAGGGCACGGAGGGGTGGGGGTCTCCTTTAGCAGCAGGTCTGGGAGGGCACGAAGACAAGGGGGGGGTCCTGGGGAGCTTCAGCCAGTCCCTCACCCCCCCTGGACCCCTCCCTCTTGCCAGGGCTTTCTCCTACACCAAGCGGTACTGCCAGGACATCTGCTTCGACAACCTCTACGTCACCACCTACTTCCGCCAAATCGATGCCCGCCGCAGAAAGCAGGTGAGGGGGGGAGAAGTGGCAGAGGGCGGCCCCCCACCCCTGGCAGGGGGTCCCGGGGAGCTGCGCTGAGCCATCCTGCTCCCCCTCCCCCAGCACAAGCGGACGCTGCTGCCCCTGCGCCGGGCAGAGGTCTCGGCTGTCATCTTCCCGTGTCGCCTGACTGTGCAGCCGCCCGAGCTGCAGAGCATGGTGAGGGGCTGGCGGGGGGCTGGGGGGCCAGGGTTGGGGGGCAGGCTGTGATGGACCCCACTCCCCACAGGTGCTGGAGCTGCTGGAGTGCATCCCGCCGCTGCTCCTCCTCCTCCTCGCCTGTGGCCTCGACCACGTGCTCTTCACCATGCTCAGCATCATCCAGCAGCACTCCTTCGTGCAGTACTCCTTCCACAGTGAGCTCCCAGCCCCACGGTGCCGGGGGGCAGCCTCCAGCCCGTGCCCCGCAGCAATGCAAGGGTCCTCCCCTACCCTCCACCTGCCTCCCCAGCTCTGCAGCCCCCCCCATGTGCTCCCGTCCCACAGGCAGCCACCACTTGGCTGTGCAGGTGACAGGCACGTCCCTGATGGCTCGGCTCCTGCGGAGCACCATCGGGGCCCTCAATACCTCCTCTGACACCCAGCTGGAGACATCCAACTTCGGTGAGTCCCGTCAGGGGATGGGACTCCCCTCAGCTCCATGGCCTGCCTGCTCCTGCCTGAGAGAGGGGCCAGGGGGCTTTCCCCAGGGGGCTCAGTGCTGCCACTTTGTCCCCAGCCTGCCTGCCACAACCCCAGGGCATGACAAGGCAGCAATACGTGGGCAGCTGCCTGCCCCTGGCCGTGCTGGCGCTGCTCTGCCTGGCCCAGGTCTACACGTACCGCCTGCGCCGTGCCATCGCTGCCTTCTACTTCCCCAAGGTGAGTGGCAGCCCCGGCGCCAGCTGAGGGCCCAGCACAGCCAGGGCTGGCCCAGGGGGCAGTTTTTGCGGTAGGCTGGTGCCCCCGGCCACACCTCATGGTCTTTGCCGGTGCAGCGGGAGAAGAGCCGCGTGCTCTACCTCTACAACAAGCTGCTGCGGCAGCGGCAGAGCTTCGTCCACCGGCAGCGGAAACGTATCGCCCGGCGGGCACAGCAGCACCCGGGACTGGTGAGCGGGGACGGGGACGCGGGGCTGGGACCGCACCAGGATGCTGGGGCGGGGGGCTTCACTGTCACCCGATCCCAGGTCTGTTCCCCCATGGGGCGGCTGCTCAGCCCGAGCCCCACACGGCCCTGGCCCTGCTGCAGGGGACGTCACTGCTGGAGTGGTGCTGCCGGCACTGGCCGCGCCTGCGCCGCTGGACACGCCGGAGCTGCACAGTCTGTGGGGCGCCTGAGACCCCCCGGGACCGGGTCTGCCCCGCGCCCACCTGCAGCGCCCTGTACTGCAGGCCGTGCTGGCGGGAGGCGGGCAGCGTGTGCCTTGCCTGCAC
>NW_027472281.1:7500-45601 GCF_965638725.1 Aptenodytes patagonicus | reverse complement strand
GGATGCGAGTGGGTGCTGCGCCGTGTCAGGGAGATGCGAGTGGCTGCTCCAGTGTGTCGGGGGGGGGGTCGCAACTGGCTGCTGCACCGTGTTTGGGGGGGACGTGAGTGGCTGCTGCACCGTGTCTGGGGGGTCACAACTGGCTGCTGCCCCGTGTCGGGGGGGACGCGAGTGGGTGCTGCCCCGTGTCTGGGGGGGGACGCGAGTGGCTGCTGCCCCGTGTCGGGGGGGTTGTAACTGGCTGCTGCCCCGTGTCGGGGGGGACGCGAGCGGCTGCTGCCCCGTGTCTGGGGGGTCGCAACTGGCTGCTGCGCCGTGTTCGGGGGGCACGCGAGTGGCTGCTGCGCCGTATTCGGGGGGCACGCGAGTGGCTGCTGCCCCGCGTCGGGGGGGACGCGAGCGGGTGCTGCTCCGTGTTTGGGGGGGGACGCGAGTGGCTGCTGCCCCGTGTCGGGGGGGGGTTATAACTGGCTGCTGCCCCGTGTCGGGGGGACGCGAGCGGCTGCTGCCCCGTGTCTGGGGGGTCGCAACTGGCTGCTGCGCCGTGTTCGGGGGGACGCGAGTGGCTGCTGCGCCGTGTTCGGGGGGCACGCGAGTGGCTGCTGCCCCGTGTCGGGGGGGACGCGAGCGGGTGCTGCCCTGTGTTGGGGGGGGTTGTAACTGGCTGCTGCCCCGTGTCGGGGGGGACGCGAGCGGCTGCTGCCCCGTGTCAGGGGGGACGCGAGCGGCTGCTGCACCGTGTCGGGGGGGTCGCAACTGGCTGCTGCGCCGTGTTCGGGGGGGATGCGAGTGGCTGCTGCACTATGTTCGGGGGGATGCGAGGGGGTGCTGCCCTGTGTCGGGGGGACGCAAGCGGCTACTGCACCGTGTCTGGGGGTCGCAACTGGCTGCTGCACCGTGTCGGGGGGGACGCGAGTGGCTGCTGCACCGTGTCGGGGGGGGACGCGAGTGGCTGCTGCACCGTGCCGAGGGGGACGCGAGTGGCTGCTGCCCCGTGGGGGGGGTGGGACGCGAGTGGCTGCTGCCCCGTGGGGGGGGGGGGGACGCGAGTGGCTGCTGCCCCGTGGGGGGGGGGGGACGCGAGTGGCTGCTGCCCCGTGTCGGGGGGGACGCGAGTGGCTGCTGCGCCGTGTCGGGGGGGACGCGAGTGGCTGCTGCGCCGTGTCGGGGGGGACGCGAGTGGCTGCTGCGCCGTGTCGGGGGGGACGCGAGTGGCTGCTGCGCCGTGTCGGGGGGACGCGAGTGGCTGCTGCGCCGTGTCGGGGGGGACGCAACTGGCTGCTGCGCCGTGTCGGGTGGGACGCGAGTGGCTGCTGCACCGTGTCGGGGGGGGACGCGAGCGGCTGCTGCACCTTGTTGGGGGGTACGCGAGTGGGTGCTGCACTGTGTCGGGGGGGTCGCAACTGGCTGCTGCCCCGTGTCAGGGGGGACGCGAGTGGCTGCTGCCCTGTGTTGGGGTGGGACGCGAGCGGCTGCTGCCCCGTGTCAGGGGGATGCGAGCGGCTGCTGCACCGTGTCTGGGGGGTCGCAACTGGCTGCTGCGCCGTGTTCGGGGGGGATGCGGAGTGGCTGCTGCACTATGTTCGGGGGGGATGCGAGGGGGTGCTGCCCTGTGTTGGGGCGGGACGTGAGCGGCTGCTGCACCGTGTTCGGGGGGGGGACACGAGCGGCTACTGCACCGTGTCTGGGGGTCGCAACTGGCTGCTGCACCGTGTCGGGGGGGACGCGAGTGGCTGCTGCACCGTGCCGAGGGGGACGCGAGTGGCTGCTGCACCGTGTCGGGGGGGACGCGAGTGGCTGCTGCACCGTGTCGGGGGGGACGCGAGTGGCTGCTGCACCGTGTCGGGGGGGACGCGAGTGGCTGCTGCACTGTGTCTGGGGGGTCGCAACTGGTTGCTGCCCCATATCGGGGGGGACGCGAGTGGCTGCTGGCCCGTGTCGGGGGGGGGACGCGAGTGGCTGCTGCCCCGTGTCAGGTGGGGACGCGAGCGGCTGCTGCACCATGTCTGGGGGGTCACAACTGGCTGCTGCACTGTGTTTGGGGGGGGACGCGAGTGGCTGCTGCACTGTGTTTGGGGGGGGACGCGAGTGGGTGCTGCACCGTGTCTGGGGGGTCGCAACTGGCTGCTGTCCTGTGTTGGGGTGGGACGAGAGTGGTTGCCGCACCATGTTCAGGGAGGACGAGAGTGGCTGCTTCACCGTGCTTGGGGGGGGACACGAGCGGCTGCTGCCCCGTGTTGGGGTGGGACGCAAGTGGCTGCTCCACTGTCTCGGGGGGGGGGACGCGAGTGGCTGCTGCGCCGTGTCGGGGGGGACGCGAGTGGCTGCTGCACCGTGTCTCGGGGGTGGCTGCTGCACCGTGTCTGGGGGTCACAACTGGCTGCTGCACTGTGTTTGGGGGGGACACGAGTGGGTGCTGCGCCGTGTCAGGGAGATGCGAGTGGCTGCTCCAGTGTGTCGGGGGGGGGGGTCGCAACTGGCTGCTGCACCGTGTTTGGGGGGGACGTGACTGGCTGCTGCACCGTGTCTGGGGGGTCACAACTGGCTGCTGCACCGTGTCGGGGGGGACGCGAGTGGGTGCTGCTCCGTGTTTGGGGGGGGACGCGAGTGGCTGCTGCCCCGTGTCGGGGGGGGTTGTAACTGGCTGCTGCCCCGTGTCGGGGGGGACGCGAGCGGCTGCTGCCCCGTGTCTGGGGAGTCGCAACTGGCTGCTGCGCCGTGTTCGGGGGGGACGCGAGTGGCTGCTGCGCCGTGTTCGGGGGGCACGCGAGTGGCTGCTGCCCCGTGTCGGGGGGGACGCGAGTGGCTGCTGCCCCGTGTCGGGGGGGACGCGAGCGGGTGCTGCTCCGTGTTTGGGGGGGTACGCGAGTGGCTGCTGCCCCGTGTCGGGGGGGACGCGAGCGGGTGCTGCTCCGTGTTTGGGGGGGGACGCGAGCGGCTGCTGCCCCGTGTCTGGGGGGTCGCAACTGGCTGCTGCGCCGTGTTCGGGGGGACGCGAGTGGCTGCTGCGCCGTGTTCGGGGGGCACGCGAGTGGCTGCTGCCCCGTGTCGGGGGGGACGCGAGCGGGTGCTGCCCTGTGTTGGGGGGGGTTGTAACTGGCTGCTGCCCCGTGTCGGGGGGGACGCGAGCGGCTGCTGCCCCGTGTCAGGGGGGACGCGAGCGGCTGCTGCCCCGTGTCAGGGGGGACGCGAGCGGCTGCTGCACCGTGTCGGGGGGGGTCGCAACTGGCTGCTGCGCCGTGTTCGGGGGGGATGCGAGTGGCTGCTGCACTATGTTCGGGGGGGATGCGAGGGGGTGCTGCCCTGTGTTGGGGCGGGACGTGAGCGGCTGCTGCACCGTGTTCGGGGGGGGACGCGAGCGGCTACTGCACCGTGTCTGGGGGTCGCAACTGGCTGCTGCACCGTGTCGGGGGGGACGCGAGTGGCTGCTGCACTATGTCGGGGGGGGACGCGAGTGGCTGCTGCACCGTGCCGAGGGGGACGCGAGTGGCTGCTGCACCGTGTCGGGGGGGACGCGAGTGGCTGCTGCACCGTGCCGAGGGGGACGCGAGTGGCTGCTGCACCGTGTTGGGGGGGGGGACGCGAGTGGCTGCTGCCCCGTGTTGGGGGGGGGGGACGAGAGTGGCTGCTTCACCGTGCTTGGGGGGGGACGCGAGTGGCTGCTGCACTATGTTCGGGGGGGACGCGAGTGGCTGCTGCCCTGTGTCGGGGGGGACGCGAGTGGCTGCTGCACCATGTCTCGGGGGATGTGAGTGGCTGCTGCCCCGTGTCGGGGGGGACACAAGTGGCTGCTGCGCTGTGTGGGGGGGGACGCGAGCGGCTGCTGTCCCGTGTTTAGGGGGGACGCGAGCGGCTGCTGCCCCGTGTCGGGTGGGGTCGCAACTGGCTGCTGCCCCGTGTTGGGGTGGGACGCGAGTGGCTGCTGCACCGTGTTGGGGGGGGGATGCGAGTGGGTGCTGCAGCGTGTCTAGGGGGGCACGCGAGTGGGTGCTGCACCGTGTTGGGGGGGACACGAGCGGGTGCTGCACCGTGTCGGGGGGGACACGAGTGTTAGTGTTCTGGTGTGGGGGAAGAGTTGTTGCTCTGTTTTTGGTTTTAGTTGCTGCTGTGTTTGGGGGAGGAGAGCTGCTGCTGTTGTCTTCTGGGGAGAAGGGAGCTCGTCCTGGTATATTTTGGGGAGGCGAGTTGGTGCTGCACCATGTTTGGGGGGGGACGCGAGTGGGTGCTGCCCCGTGTTTGGGGGGGACGCGAGTGGGTGCTGCACTGTGTCGGGGGGGACAGGAGTGGGTGCTGCACCGTGTCTGGGGCGGTCACAACTGGCTGCTGTCCTGTGTTGGGGTGGGACGAGAGTGGTTGCCGCACCATGTTCGGGGAGGACGAGAGTGGCTGCTTCACCGTGTTTGGGGGGGGACACGAGCGGCTGCTGCCCCGTGTCAGGGGGGACGCGAGCGGCTGCTGCACCGTGTCTGGGGGGTCACAACTGGCTGCTGCACCGTGTCGGGGGGGACGCGAGTGGCTGCTGCACTGTGTTTGGGGGGGGACACGAGTGGGTGCTGCGCCGTGTCAGGGAGATGCGAGTGGCTGCTCCAGTGTGTCGGGGGGGGGTCGCAACTGGCTGCTGCACCGTGTTTGGGGGGGACGTGACTGGCTACTGCACCGTGTCTGGGGGGTCACAACTGGCTGCTGCACTGTGTTTGGGGGGGGACACGAGTGGGTGCTGCGCCGTGTCAGGGAGATGCGAGTGGCTGCTCCAGTGTGTCGGGGGGGGGTCGCAACTGGCTGCTGCACCGTGTTTGGGGGGGACGTGACTGGCTGCTGCACCGTGTCTGGGGGGTCACAACTGGCTGCTGCACCGTGTCGGGGGGGACGCGAGTGGGTGCTGCTCCGTGTTTGGGGGGGGACGCGAGTGGCTGCTGCACCGTGTTGGGGGGGGTTGTAACTGGCTGCTGCCCCGTGTCGGGGGGGACGCGAGCGGCTGCTGCCCCGTGTCTGGGGAGTCGCAACTGGCTGCTGCGCCGTGTTCGGGGGGGACGCGAGTGGCTGCTGCGCCGTGTTCGGGGGGCACGCGAGTGGCTGCTGCCCCGTGTCGGGGGGGACGCGAGTGGCTGCTGCCCCGTGTCGGGGGGGACGCGAGCGGGTGCTGCTCCGTGTTTGGGGGGGGACGCGAGTGGCTGCTGCCCCGTGTCGGGGGGGACGCGAGCGGGTGCTGCTCCGTGTTTGGGGGGGGACGCGAGCGGCTGCTGCCCCGTGTCTGGGGGGTCGCAACTGGCTGCTGCGCCGTGTTCGGGGGGGACGCGAGTGGCTGCTGCGCCGTGTTCGGGGGGCACGCGAGTGGCTGCTGCCCCGTGTCGGGGGGGACGCGAGCGGGTGCTGCCCTGTGTTGGGGGGGGTTGTAACTGGCTGCTGCCCCGTGTCGGGGGGGACGCGAGCGGCTGCTGCCCCGTGTCAGGGGGGACGCGAGCGGCTGCTGCCCCGTGTCAGGGGGGACGCGAGCGGCTGCTGCACCGTGTCGGGGGGGGTCGCAACTGGCTGCTGCGCCGTGTTCGGGGGGGATGCGAGTGGCTGCTGCACTATGTTCGGGGGGGATGCGAGGGGGTGCTGCCCTGTGTTGGGGCGGGACGTGAGCGGCTGCTGCACCGTGTTCGGGGGGGGACGCGAGCGGCTACTGCACCGTGTCTGGGGGTCGCAACTGGCTGCTGCACCGTGTCGGGGGGGACGCGAGTGGCTGCTGCACTATGTCGGGGGGGGACGCGAGTGGCTGCTGCACCGTGCCGAGGGGGACGCGAGTGGCTGCTGCACCGTGTCGGGGGGGACGCGAGTGGCTGCTGCACCGTGCCGAGGGGGACGCGAGTGGCTGCTGCACCGTGTTGGGGGGGGGGACGCGAGTGGCTGCTGCCCCGTGTTGGGGGGGGGGGACGAGAGTGGCTGCTTCACCGTGCTTGGGGGGGGGACGCGAGTGGCTGCTGCACTATGTTCGGGGGGGACGCGAGTGGCTGCTGCCCTGTGTCGGGGTGGGACGTGAGTGGCTGCTGCACCGTGTTCGGGGGGGGACGCGAGTGGGTGCTGCGCCGTGTCAGGGGAGATGCGAGTGGCTGCTCCAGTGTGTCGGGGGGGGGGTCGCGACTGGCTGCTGCACCGCGTTCGGGGGGGACGCGAGTGGCTGCTGCACCGTGGCTGGGGGGTCACAACTGGCTGCTGCACCGTGTCGGGGGGGGTCGCAACTGGCTGCTGCACCGTGTTGGGGTGGGACGCGAGTGGCTGCTGCACCGTGTCTGGGGGGTCGCAACTGGCTGCTGCACCGTGTCGGGGGGGACGCGAGTGGGTGCTGCTCCGTGTTTGGGGGGGGACGCGAGTGGCTGCTGCCCCGTGTCGGGGGGGGTTGTAACTGGCTGCTGCCCCGTGTTGGGGGGGACGCGAGCGGCTGCTGCCCTGTGTCGGGGGGGACGCGAGCGGCTGATGAACCGTGTCTGGGGGGTCGCAACTGGCTGCTGCGCCGTGTTCGGGGGGCACGCGAGTGGCTGCTGCACCATGTTCGGGCGGGACGCGAGGGGGTCTGCCCTGTGTCGGGGCGGGACGTGGGTGGCTGCTGCACCGTGTTCGGGGGGGGACGCGAGCGGCTGCTGCACCTTGTTGGGGGGTACGTGAGTGGGTGCTGCACCGTGTCTGGGGGGTCGCAACTGGCTGCTGCACCGTGTCGGGGGGGGACGCGAGTGGCTTCTGCACCGTGTCGGGGGGGGACGCGAGTGGCTGCTGCACCGTGTCAGGGGGGGGACGCGAGCGGCTGCTGCCCCGTGTCAGGTGGGGACGCGAGCGGCTGCTGCACCGTGTCTGGGGGGTCGCAACTGGCTGCTGTCCTGTGTTGGGGTGGGACGAGAGTGGTTGCCGCACCATGTTCGGGGAGGACGAGAGTGGCTGCTTAACCGTGTTTGGGGGGGGACACGAGCGGCTGCTGCCCCGTGTTGGGGTGGGACGCAAGTGGCTGCTCCACTGTCTCGGGGGGGGGGACGCGAGTGGCTGCTGCACCGTGTCGGGGGGGGACGCGAGTGGCTGCTGCACCGTGTCGGGGGGGACGCGAGTGGCTGCTGCACCGTGTCGGGGGGGACGCGAGTGGCTGCTGCCCCGTGTCAGGGGGGGAAACGAGTGGCTGCTGTCCCGTGTCGGGGGGGGACGCGAGTGGCTGCTGCACCGTGTCGGGGGGGACGCGAGTGGCTGCTGCACTATGTCGGGGGGGGACGCGAGTGGCTGCTGCACCGTGCCGAGGGGGACGCGAGTGGCTGCTGCACCGTGTCGGGGGGGACGCGAGTGGCTGCTGCACCGTGCCGAGGGGGACGCGAGTGGCTGCTGCACCGTGTCGGGGGGGACGCGAGCGGCTGCTGCCCCGTGTCGGGGGGGGGGACGCGAGTGGCTGCTGCACCGTGTCTGGGGGGACGCGAGTGGCTGCTGCACCGTGTCTGGGGGGACGCGAGTGGCTGCTGCACCGTGTGGGGGGGGGGACGCGAGCGGCTGCTGCCCCGTGTCGGGGGGGTTCGCGAGCGGCTGCTGCCCCGTGTGTGGGGGGGACGCGAGCGGCTGCTGCACTGTGTCTGGGGGGTCGCAACTGGTTGCTGCCCCATATCGGGGGGGACGCGAGTGGCTGCTGCCCCGTGTCAGGTGGGGACGCGAGCGGCTGCTGCCCCGTGTCAGGGGGGACGCGAGCGGCTGCTGCCCCGTGTCTGGGGGGTCACAGCTGGCTGCTGCCCCGTGTCGGGGGGGACGCGAGTGGCTGCTGCCCCGTGTTGGGGGGGGGGGACGCAAGTGGCTGCTGCCCCGTGTTGGGGGGGGGGACGCGAGTGGCTGCTGCCCCGTGTTGGGGGGGGGGACGAGAGTGGCTGCTTCACCGTGCTTGGGGGGGGGACGCGAGTGGCTGCTGCACTATGTTCGGGGGGGACGCGAGTGGCTGCTGCCCTGTGTCGGGGTGGGACGTGAGTGGCTGCTGCACCGTGTTTCGGGCGGGGACGCGAGTGGGTGCTGCGCCGTGTCATGGGAGATGCGAGTGGCTGCTCCAGTGTGTCGGGGGGGGGGTCGCGACTGGCTGCTGCACCGCGTTCGGGGGGGACGCGAGTGGCTGCTGCACCGTGTCAGGGGGGGGACGCGAGCGGCTGCTGCACCTTGTTGGGGGGTACGCGAGTGGGTGCTGCACCGTGTCTGGGGGGTCGCAACTGGCTGCTGCACCGTGTCGGGGGGGGACGCGAGTGGCTTCTGCACCGTGTCAGGGGGGGGACGTGAGTGGCTGCTGCACCGTGTCAGGGGGGGGACGCGAGCGGCTGCTGCACCTTGTTGGGGGGTACGCGAGTGGGTGCTGCACCGTGTCTGGGGGGTCGCAACTGGCTGCTGCACCGTGTTCGGGGGGGACGCGAGTGGCTGCTGCACCGTGTCGGGGGGGGACGCGAGTGGCTGGTGCACCGTGTTGGGGTGGGACGCAAGTGGCTGCTCCACTGTCTCGGGGGGGGGGACGCGAGTGGCTGCTGCACCGTGTCGGGGGGGGACGCGAGTGGCTGCTGCACCGTGTCGGGGGGGACGCGAGTGGCTGCTGCACCGTGTCTGGGGGGTCGCAACTGGCTGCTGTCCTGTGTTGGGGTGGGACGAGAGTGGTTGCCGCACCATGTTCGGGGAGGACGAGAGTGGCTGCTTAACCGTGTTTGGGGGGGGACACGAGCGGCTGCTGCCCCGTGTTGGGGTGGGACGCAAGTGGCTGCTCCACTGTCTCGGGGGGGGGGACGCGAGTGGCTGCTGCACCGTGTCGGGGGGGGACGCGAGTGGCTGCTGCACCGTGTCGGGGGGGACGCGAGTGGCTGCTGCACCGTGTCGGGGGGGACGCGAGTGGCTGCTGCCCCGTGTCAGGGGGGGAAACGAGTGGCTGCTGTCCCGTGTCGGGGGGGGACGCGAGTGGCTGCTGCACCGTGTCGGGGGGGACGCGAGTGGCTGCTGCACTATGTCGGGGGGGGACGCGAGTGGCTGCTGCACCGTGCCGAGGGGGACGCGAGTGGCTGCTGCACCGTGTCGGGGGGGACGCGAGTGGCTGCTGCACCGTGCCGAGGGGGACGCGAGTGGCTGCTGCACCGTGTCGGGGGGGACGCGAGCGGCTGCTGCCCCGTGTCGGGGGGGGGGACGCGAGTGGCTGCTGCACCGTGTCTGGGGGGACGCGAGTGGCTGCTGCACCGTGTCTGGGGGGACGCGAGTGGCTGCTGCACCGTGTGGGGGGGGGGACGCGAGCGGCTGCTGCCCCGTGTCGGGGGGGTTCGCGAGCGGCTGCTGCCCCGTGTGTGGGGGGGACGCGAGCGGCTGCTGCACTGTGTCTGGGGGGTCGCAACTGGTTGCTGCCCCATATCGGGGGGGACGCGAGTGGCTGCTGCCCCGTGTCAGGTGGGGACGCGAGCGGCTGCTGCCCCGTGTCAGGGGGGACGCGAGCGGCTGCTGCCCCGTGTCTGGGGGGTCACAGCTGGCTGCTGCCCCGTGTCGGGGGGGACGCGAGTGGCTGCTGCCCCGTGTTGGGGGGGGGGGACGCAAGTGGCTGCTGCCCCGTGTTGGGGGGGGGGACGCGAGTGGCTGCTGCCCCGTGTTGGGGGGGGGGACGAGAGTGGCTGCTTCACCGTGCTTGGGGGGGGGACGCGAGTGGCTGCTGCACTATGTTCGGGGGGGACGCGAGTGGCTGCTGCCCTGTGTCGGGGTGGGACGTGAGTGGCTGCTGCACCGTGTTTCGGGCGGGGACGCGAGTGGGTGCTGCGCCGTGTCATGGGAGATGCGAGTGGCTGCTCCAGTGTGTCGGGGGGGGGGTCGCGACTGGCTGCTGCACCGCGTTCGGGGGGGACGCGAGTGGCTGCTGCACCGTGTCAGGGGGGGACGCGAGCGGCTGCTGCACCTTGTTGGGGGGTACGCGAGTGGGTGCTGCACCGTGTCTGGGGGGTCGCAACTGGCTGCTGCACCGTGTCGGGGGGGGACGCGAGTGGCTTCTGCACCGTGTCAGGGGGGGGACGTGAGTGGCTGCTGCACCGTGTCAGGGGGGGGACGCGAGCGGCTGCTGCACCTTGTTGGGGGGTACGCGAGTGGGTGCTGCACCGTGTCTGGGGGGTCGCAACTGGCTGCTGCACCGTGTTCGGGGGGGACGCGAGTGGCTGCTGCACCGTGTCGGGGGGGGACGCGAGTGGCTGGTGCACCGTATCTGGGGGGGTTGCAACTGGCTGCTGCACCGTGTGGGGGTGGGGACGCGAGTGGCTGCTGCCCCGTGTCGGGGGGGGAAGCGAGTGGCTGCTGCCCCGTGTCGGGGGGGACGCGAGTGGCTGCTGCACCGTGTCAGGGGTGGGACGCGAGTGGCTGCTGCACCGTGCCGGGGGGGACGCGAGTGGCTGCTGCACCGTGTTGGGGGGGACGCGAGCGGCTGCTGTGCCGTGTTTAGGGGGGACGCGAGTGGCTGCTGCACCGTGTCGGGGTGGGACGCGAGTGGCTGCTGCACCGTGTCGGGGGGGACGCGAGTGGCTGCTGCGCCGTGCCGAGGGGGACGCGAGTGGCTGCTGCCCCGTGTTGGGGTGGGACGCGAGCGGCTGCTGCCCCGTGTCGGGGGGGGTCGCGAGTGGCTGCTGCACCGTGTCGGGGGGGGACGCGAGTGGCTGCTGCGCCGTGCCGAGGGGGACGCGAGTGGCTGCTGCCCCGTGTTGGGGTGGGACGCGAGCGGCTGCTGCCCCGTGTCGGGGGGGGTCGCAACTGGCTGCTGCCCCGTGTCGGGGGGGACGCGAGTGGCTGCTGCACCGTGTCGGGGGGGGACGCGAGTGGCTGCTGCACCGTGTCGGGGGGGGAAGGGAGTGGCTGCTGCCCCGTGTCAGGGGGGGAAGCGAGTGGCTGCTGCACTGTGCCGAGGGGGACGCGAGTGGCTGCTGCACCGTGTCGGGGGGGACGCGAGTGGCTGCTGCACCGTGTCGGGGGGGGAAGGGAGTGGCTGCTGCCCCGTGTCAGGGGGGGACGCGAGTGGCTGCTGCCCCATGTTGGGGTGGGACGCGAGTGGCTGCTGCCCCGTGTTGGGGTGGGACGCGAGTGGCTGCTCCACTGTGTCGGGCGGGGGGACGCGAGTGGCTGCTGCGCCGTGTGTTGGGGGGACGTGAGTGGCTGCTCCACTGTCTTGGGGGGGACGCGAGTGGCTGCTCCACCGTGTCTGGGGGAGGAGACGAGTGGCTGCTGCCCCGTGTCGGGGGGGGGACACAAGTGGCTGCTGCACCGTGTGGGGGGGGGACGCGAGCGGCTGCTGTCCCGTGTCAGGGGGGACGCGAGTGGCTGCTGCCCCGTGTCAGGGGGGGTCGCAACTGGCTGCTGCCCCGTGTTGGGGTGGGACGCGAGTGGCTGCTGCACCGTGCGTGGGGGGGGGACGCGAGTGGCTGCTGTACTGTGTCTGGGGGGGGGACGCAAGCGTTAGTGTTTTGGTGTGGGGGAAGAGTTGCTGCTCTGTTTTTGGCTTCAGTTGCTGCTGTGTTTGGGGGAGGAGAACTGCTGCTGTTGTCTTCTGGGGAGAAGGGAGCTTGTCCTGGTGTATTTTGGGGACGCGAGTGGCTGCTGCACTGTGTCTGGGTGGGACGCGAGTGGGTGCTGCGCCGTGTCAGGGGAGATGCGAGTGGCTGCTCCAGTGTGTCGGGGGGGGGTCGCGACTGGCTGCTGCACCGTGTTGGGGGGGACGCGAGTGGCTGCTGTACCGTGTCGGGGGGGGACACGAGTGGCTGCTGTACCGTGTCTGGGGGGACGTGAGTGGCTGCTCCACTGTCTTGGGGGGGTCGCCAGTGGCTGCTCCATCGTGTGTGGGGGTGACGTGAGTAGGTGCTGCACCGTGTTGGGGGGGACGCGAGCGGCTGCTTTCCCGTGTCAGGGGGGACGCGAGCGGCTGAAAATGGCTGAAATATAAATATGGTGAGGCCTCGCAGATTGATTATATCACACTCCCACAAACCTGCCAAGGGAAGCGCCACGTGCTTACAATGGTGGAGGCAACCACCGGATGGCTGGAAACATACCCCGTGCCCCATGCCACCTCCCAGAACACTCTCCTGGGCCTTGAAAAGCAAGTCTTATGGCGACATGGCACCCCAGAAAGAATTGAGTCAGACAACGGGACTCATTTCTGAAACAACCTCATAGACACCTGGGCCAAAGAGCACGGCATTGAGTGGGTGTATCATATCCCCTGTCATGCACCAGTCTCTGGAAAAATCAAATGATACAATGGACTGTTAAAGACTACACTGAGAGCAATGGGTGGCAGGACGTTCAAACATTGGGATGCACATTTAGCAAAGGCCACCTGGTTAGTCAACACTAGGGGATCTGCCAATCGAGCTGGCCCTGCCCAGTCAGAACTTTTACGTACTGTAGATGGGAATAAAGTCCCTGTAGTGCACATAAAAAATATGTTGGGGAAGACAGTCTGGGTTATTCCTGCCTCGGGCAAAGGCAAACCAATCTGTGGGATTGCTTTTGCTCAAGGACC
Organism: Aptenodytes patagonicus; assembly: GCF_965638725.1. Classification (NCBI taxonomy): domain Eukaryota; kingdom Metazoa; phylum Chordata; class Aves; order Sphenisciformes; family Spheniscidae; genus Aptenodytes; species Aptenodytes patagonicus. Next base: position 33,099 of record NW_027472281.1, on the reverse strand, counting down.
TGGGTGCGCTTGGGTAATGCGGAAGGATGAGGAAGTCCGATGTGTACGTTGAGGAGATTTGATTTTGGGTGAGAATAGCCAATGATTTGAACTATATGATGTTACTTGCTACATAATATTATATGCCATACCAATGATATTACAATATGTATCACCCAGATTAATGAAGAATGAACTTTGATGAAACCGAGCAAAGCAGTGATGATGGAACCAGAACTGACTTTGACATGAAACAATCCAACACTGCATACCATCTCCATCTTTCCTGCCCTGAAAGATTATTAGGACAGATGGAGCCCAAAGTCATGGACTAAATGAACTCAACGAACATTTTAGAGGGATGGCCCATAGACTAAGGGAATGATATGTGTTGTGTATATATATCAAAAAACAGGAAAAGGGGTGGTGATTAATGGGAATGTATTGGATATTTGACATAGATGGTATAGAATAAGGGGTGGATACTGTCCTGGTTTTGGCTGGGATAGAGTTAATTTCCTTCCTAGTAGCTGGTATGGTGCTGTGTTTTGGATTTAGTATGAGAATAATGTTGATAACACACCGATGTTTTAGTTGTTGCTAAGTAGTGCTTACACTAGTCAAGGACTTTTCAGCTTCTCGTGCTCTACCGACTGAGAAGGCTGGAGGTGCACAAGAAGCTGGGAGGGGGCACAGCCAGGACAGCCGACCCCAACTGGCCAAAGGGACATGCCCAGTACATAAACTGGGGGCAAGCTGGCCGGAGGGGCCGCTGCTCGGGGACCGGCTGGGCATTGGTTGGCGGGTGGTGAGCAATTGCATCATGCATCACTTGCTTTGTATATTATGATTATTACTATTATTTTATTTCAATTATTAAACTGTTTTTATCTCAACCCATGAGTTTTCTCACTTCTACTCTTCCGATTCTCTCACCCATCCCACCGGGGGGGGACTGAGTGAGTGGCTGTGTGGTGCTCAGTTGCTGACTGAGGTTAAACCATGACACCACCTCACTGTCCCCTTTTTTAATTCCTCCCTCTCTGCCCTGTGGCCCATCACTATTCTTTGTTTTGCTCCATCTCTCTCAGTCTGGTTCCCTGTCCCTTCCTCCTCTCTGGCCTGTAGCCCATCTCTATTTTTTTCCCTTCTGCCTCTCTCTCCATGGCTCCCTTTCCCTATTTTTCAATCCCCCCTCTCTGCCCTGTAGCCGGTCACTGTTGTATTGGGTTTACATGGCAAGGTTTTGTTAGCTGGGGTGGGGGGGCAGGGGCTGCAGGGGTGGGTTCTGTGAGAAGACACCAGGAGTTGCCCCCATGTCGGGCACAGCCAGTTCCAGCTCCAAGATGGATCTGCTGCTGGTCAGAGCTGAGCCCATCAGCAACCCCGGTAGCACCTCTGTGATGGACATTTCAGAAAGGGTAAAAAATGCTATGCAGAAGCTGTGGTAGAGAAAATGTGAGTGTGAAACAGCCCTGCAGATACCAAGGCCAGTGAAGAACGAGGGGGAGGAGGTGCTCCAGGTACCACAGCAGAAATTCCCCTGCAGCCTGTGGTGAAGACCATGGTGATGCAGGTTGTCCCCCTGCAGCCCATGGAGGTCCACGGTGGAGCAGACATGCAGCTACAGCCCATGGAGGACCCCATGCCGGAGCAGGTGGATGTGCCTGAAGGAAGCTGTGGCCCTGTAGAGAGCCTGTGCCGGAGCAGGCTCCTGTCAGCAGCTGTGGCCCCGTGGGAGGGACCCCACACTGGAGCAGAAAAAGAGCGTGAGGAAGAAGGAGCAGCAGAGACAATGTGTGATGAACTGACTGCAACCCCTGCTCCCTGTCCCCCTGCACTGCTCAGGGGTAGGATGTAGAGAAGTCAGGAATGCAGATGAGCCCAGAATAAAAGAGCAGGGAGGGGGGGAAGCTGTTTTTTAGATTTGTTCTTATATCTCATTATCGTACTCTGATTTTGAATGACAAGAAATTAAATTAATTTCCCCAAGTCGAGTCTCTTTTGCCTGTGACAGGAACTGGTGAGTGATCTCTTTGTCCTTATCTTGACCCACAAGCTTTTTTGTTGCATTTTCTCCCCCTGTCTTGTTGAGGAGGGGGAGTGACAGAGTGGCTCGGTGGGCACTTAGCGGCCAGCCAAGGTCAACCCACCACAGTTTCCTTCCATCAGGCTCCCTGTCCCTATTTTTTAATTCTTGCCTATGTTTCTTGTACCCCATCGCTTTTGAAACTTTCTTTCTACCTCTCCATCCCTATCTTTTTGATTCTTGCATATGTTTCTTGAACCCAGTTGCTTTTTAAATTTTCTTCCTACCTTTCTCTATCTCCCTGACCTGATTTTGATTTCTTGCCGGTGTTTCTTGTACCCTGTCGCTTTTCAAATTTTCTTCTTACATCTCCCTCTATGCAGCTCCATGTACCTATCTTTTAATTCTTGTATCCTGTCGCTTTCAAAATTTTCTTTCTATGTCTCCCTCTATCCATCTTCCTGTCTATAATTAATTCTTCCCTCTCTGTCCTGTATCCTGTCACTTTTTGCACTTTCTTTCTACATCTACCTCTATCCGGCTCCCTGTTTCTATTTTTTATTTCTTGCCTATGTTTCTTTTCCCCTGTCACTTTAGAATTTTTCCCCATCCCTTGTCTTGTCTCTATCTTCTTGTCCTGCTGGTCCCTTCCACCTCTCTCTTCTGCTCCCTCTCTTATTTATTCCTCCATCTCTTTGTCCCTGTTTCCCCCCCGCAATCTCTCTGCTCTCCTCTCTCTACACCATTGCCCTGCTCCCCGTCCCTCTCTTGTTCACAGCATCCCATTTTCTGGCTCCCTGTCCCACACCTTTTCTCTATGTCCCTCTGTCCTTCCTCCTGCTTTTCTCTTCCCTTTTCTCCCTCTGTCCTGCTGTATTTGGGCACGGAGCCTTGTAGCCAACTCACTGCCAGGATTTCTTATGTGCATTAATGAATAAACTTTTCCTGCCTCCTCTGTGCCCCTGGATGTGATTGCAGCCTCTGCATGCAGAGCTTGTGCCTGTGGACAGGTGCAGGGGAGGGGGTGATGTGCTGCAGGGCTTTGGCAATGGCCCCCTGTTCCCAAAGGGCTCCAGCTGGGGCTGGAGCTGGGGCAGCCCCAGGTGTGGCCAGTGAGGCTCGGGATGGGGCTGGCCCTGCTGTGTGAAGGGGCTCTAGCTGTAAAGGGGGCTGCCTGGGCATGCCTGCTTGAGGGAGCTGATGGAGGGGAACTGGCTGAGGAGTGAATCCAATGGGGTCCCACAGGCAGCTGCCTCCAGCAAGGAATGGCCAGTTCCTGTGGCAAGGAAGGATCCCCTGAGCCATCCCCAACAGAGCAGACCACCAGCGTGCGGTGCTGGGAGCTTGGTGCCTCCATCGGCTGCGTGTGTGAGCCGCCATGTATCGAGGAAGCCTTGCAGATGAGGAGCATCAAGGAGTCCACTGCATGCTGCTGAGTCGGTGAGGGTCGGGCAGGCAGCACTGCGGAGGAGGAAGGGGCAGAGGCAGAAATTATTACCATTCGCTGCGGTGAGTCGTGCATCCCCTTGCGTGTATCCTGGCCATGCTTCTCCAGATCTCTGCCTGCCTCCTTACCTGTCCCTGCCTCCGTCTCCCTTTTGGGCTGTCCAGCTCCCCGAAGCTTTTTGCTCTTCTGGTAGTACTGCCCTGTACACTACATTTCCTTTCTATGCCTCTCTCTTTCCAGCTCCCCACCCGCTATTATCTCATTCTTCCCACACTGCCTTCTTCCCCCTTGCTTGCGAAAACTGCATTTCTAGGTCTCCCTCTACGCAGCCACCTGTCTGTTTTCAGTGACTCCCTCTGCTCTGCACTTGGTCACTCTTCCCATGTCCTTTCCCTGTGGCTGTCTACCCAGCTCCCTTTCCCAATATTTAACTTCTTACCCCTATGGCCAGTACCCCATTGCTTTCCCAATTTTCTTCCTATGTCTCCATTTATCCGGTTCCCTCTCTGTGATTTTTATTTCTTCCTGCCTGTCCTCTACTTCATCACTTTTTAAATTTTGTTGTCATGTCTTCATTTATTTAGTTTGCTGTCCCTATATTTTATGTTTTTCCTCTCTGTTCTTAATCCCTTCGCTTTTTAAATTTTCTGTCTACATCTCCATTTTAGTTTGCTATTGCTACTTTTTAATTTTTTCTTATTTCCTTAAACCCATTACTTTTAAAATTTTCTGTCTGCTTTTATTCCATTCACTGTCTTTTTTAATTATTTCTTGTCTTTCCTTACTGCAGTCCTTTTAAAATTTCCTTTTTATGTCTCCGTTTTAGTTTGCTGTCCCTATTTCATATTTTTTCCTTAATTCCTCTAATGACTATTGCTTTTTAAATGTTCTTTCTATGCCTACTTTTATTCCCTTTGCTGTTTTCTTAAAATTATTTCTTGTCTTTCCTTAGTGCTGTCACTTTTTAAATTTTTTTTTCCTATGACTCCGTTTTAGTTTGCCATCGCTACTTTTTAATTTTTTCCTTATTTCCTTAATCCTATTTGCTTCTAAAATTTTCTGTCTACTTTTATTCCATTCGCTGTCTTTATTTTTTAATTATTTCTTGTCTTTCCTTAGTGCCCTCGCTTTTTGAATTTTATTTCTACATCTGTTTTAGTTTGCTGTCCCTATTTTCAATTTTTTCCATTTATTTCCCTATTCCCCATTGCTTTTTTATATTTTCTGCCTTTACCCCGTTGGCTGTCTTTAATTCGCTCTCTTTTCTTTTAATTCTCTTCTTTCTTTAGAGCCACCACTTTTTAGATTTTCTTTCTACGTCTCCGTTTTAGTTCGCTGTTGCCATTTTAATTTTTTTTTTCCTTATTTCCTTAATCTATCTTTCTTTCTACCTTCATCCCGTTCGCTGCTTTTATTTCTTCATCATTTCTTGTCTTGCCTTAGTGGCCTCACTTTTAAAATTTTCGTTCTGTGTCTGCATTTTCATTTGCTACCAACACTGTTTAACTGTTTCCTATCTTAATCCCTTGGCTTTTAAAATGTTGCTTCTATGTCTGCTTTTATCTAGTTTGCTGTCTCTATTTTTAGTTCTTTCCTGTTTGTCCTGTAGCTCATCGCTTTTTATATTTTCCTTCTATGCCTACTTTTGTCAAGCTCCCTATCCCTATTTTTCATTTGTTTCCTGCCTGTCATGTACCCTGTCGCTTTAAAAATTCACTTTGTATGTCTCCATTTATTTTGTTGTCCCTATTTAATTTTTTTCTTTACATCTGCTAATCCTTGTCACTTTTAAAGTGTTCTATGTCTACTTTTATCCCATTTGTTGTCTTTAGTTTTGAATTATTTCTTGTCCTTCCTTAGTGCCGCCCTTTTAAAAATTTTCTTTCCACATCTCCATTCTAGTTTGCTGTCCCTATTTTTTAAGCTTTTCACCTCTTAATCCCTTGGCTTTTAAAATTTTGTTTCTCTCTCTCTACTTTGGTGTCCCTATTTTAAATGTTTTCCTGTCTGTCCCGTACCTCATGGCTTTTAAAATTTTCTTTCCATGACCACTTTTATCAACAGGCCTATCCTTATTTTTTTAATACTTTCCCGTCTGTCATTTAACATGTCGCTTTTAAATTTTCTTTCTACGTCTGCTTTTATCCAGTTCACTGCCTTTATTTTTTTATTATTTCTTGCATTTCCTTAGTGCCCTCACTTTTTAAATTATCTATGTCTTTGTTTATTTCGCTCGCCGTCCCTATTTTTTAATTCTTTCCTCTCTTAATCCCTTGGATTTTCAAATTTTGTTTCCATGTCTATTTTTATCAAGCTCCCTATCCCTACATTTTATTCCTTTCCTGTCTCTCATGTACCCCGTTGCTTTTAAAATGTACTTGCTACGTCTCCATTTATTTAGTGTGCTGTTCCTATTTTTAAATTTTTTCTTCTCTTAATCCCATGGCTTTTAAATTTTTTTTTTACATCTTTTTATTTAGTTTTCTGTCTCTATTTTTAAATCTTTTCGTCTCTTAATCCCCATCACTTTAAAAATTTGCTTTCTATGTTTCTGTTTATTTAGTTCACTGTCCTTATTTTTTATTTTTTTTCTTTATTTCCCTAATCCGGGTTGCTTTTAATATTTTCTATTTGTCGTTTTATCCAGTTCACTGTATTTTAATTTTTTTCTCGTCTGTCCTTTACACCTTTCCTTTTTAAATTTTCTATGCCTGCGTTTTAGTTTGTTGTCCCTATTTTTCAGGTTTTTTCCTTTATTTTCTTAATCCTTTTTTGAAATGCCCTTTCTTTGTCTACTTTTATCCCATTCATTGTCTTTATTTTTTAATTGTTTCTTGTGTTTCCTTAGTGTCGTCACTTTTTAAATTTTCTTTCTATGTCTGCTTTTATCAAGGTCCCTATTTTTTAATTCTTTCTTGTCTGTTGTGTACCCTGTTGGTTTTTAAATTTACTTTATATGTCTCTGTTTTAGTTCGCTGTCCCCGTTTTTAAATTTTTTTCCTTTATTTCCTTAATCCTGTCACTTTTAAAATGTTCTTTCTATGTCTACTTTTATCCAGTTCCTGTTTCTATTTCTTCATTCTTTCCTGTCGGTCATGGATCGCATTGCTTTTTAAATTTTTTTTCTATGTCTACTTCTATCTGGTTAACTGTCCCTATTTTTCAACTTTTTACTGTCACAATTTTTAGTTTTGAAATTTTGTTTCTAGGTGTACTTTTATCTTGTTTTCTGTCTCTCCCAATTTTTTCCTGTCTCCTGTCACTTTTAAAATTTTCATTCTATGTCTACTTTTATCAAGATGTCTCTCTCTGTTTTTTAATTGTTTCCTGTCTGTCCTGTAGCCAGTTGCTTTTAAATTTTCTTTCCTCATCTATTTTTATCCAGTTTGCCGTCTTTATTTTTTAATTCATTCTAGTCTGTCCTGTACCCAGTTGCTTTTAAAATTATCTTTGTATGTCTTTATTTAGGGTTTTTGCTATTAATTTTTTCCTCTCAATGTCTTCACTTCTGAATTTTTGTTTTTATGTTCACTGTTATGTATTTTTCTGTCTGTTATTTACTTTTTTCCTGTCATCTACATTGTCACTTTAAAAATTTTCTTTCTGTATACTTTTATCCAGATGTCTAACCCTGTTTTTTATTATTTCCCATCTTTCCTACGTCATGTTGCTTTTAAATTTTTTTCTATATCTACTTTTATCCAGTTCGCTGTCTTTATTTTTTAGTTCATTCTAGTCTGTGCTGTACCCTGTCGCTTTTTAAATTTTGTTTCTATGTCTTAGTTTATTTAGATTGCTGTTCCTGTGTTTTAATTTTTTCCTTTATTTCCTTAATCTTGTTGTGTTTCTCTTTTTTTTTTCCTACATCCACTTTCATCTAGTTCCCATCCCTATTTTTTAATTCTTTCTTGTCTATTGGGTACTCGCTCAATTTTTCAATTTTCTTTTAGTTTGCTGTCCCTATATTTTATTTTTTTCCTCCTTTAATGCCTTCATTCTCCCAATTTTTTTATATATCTACTTTTATCTAGTTTTCTGGCCCTATTTTCCAATTTTTTTCTCCTCTGCCTTATACCCTTTTGCTTTTTAGATTTTCTTTCTACGTCTACTTTTATTAAGCTGTGTATCCCTATTTTTCAATTCTTTCTTGTTTGTCACATACTGTGTCGCTTTTTAAGTTTTCTTCGTGTCTTTTTTTTTTTTCCTTCCTCTTTTCTCGGTTCATCCCGAGACTTTAGAGGGTCTCCTCGGCACACTTTTATCTCTGGAGCGTGATTTGTACCTCTGTTGGTTTGTCAGAACATCTCCTCAGGTCACGCCTCTTCCTCAGAACAGTCTTTTTGTCTTCTCCTCCATCTCCCTCGTGACATCTATACTCCGTTGAAATCCGCTCTCAAGTACCTTTGTGCCCTCAAGCCTTCTTCTGTCTCTCCGGCCACCTCAGCACCCCTCTATTTCTGTCACAATGCTTCCTGTGAGCATCCTCATGTTCCGTGGCCATCCTTAGTTCTGCAGCAGGATTTGTATCTTTCTTATTCAGAGACAACTCTTCCTCAGGCTTTCATTTTGCCCTAGAGCACTCTTACCTTCCCTCCGCCATGTCAGATGCCTCCGTTTGGTCCCCGGTCCCCTGAGGACATCTGTACTCTGTTCAAATCCCCTCCCCAATACCTCATTGCAGCAGCAATCCTTTGTTTGTCTCTATGGCCACACTCCCCCCACACCCCAGAGCCCTCTCGTTCCTGTCACAACGCTTCCCGAGACTGTCCTCGTGCCCCACGGCACCCTTTGAGCTCTGCAGCCCTCTTTGCATCTCTTATTCAGACAGAACCCTTCCTCAGGCTTTCTCTGTGCCCAGAGCTCTTTCACCTTATTCACTGCCATCTAGGATGTCTCCATTCAGTCGCTTATTCCTTGAGGATGTCTGTACATTGTTGGGGGGACACCTCCTTGAGTTTTGCATTGTGTCCCAGAGCCGCCTTCTGTCTCTCTTTCACTCTAAGCACCCTTCTTCTCCTGTCATCATGCCTCTCGAGGCCGTCCTCCTGCCCCACAGCCCTCTTTCGTCTCTGTAGCGCACTTTGCACCCTTCTTGCTCCCCGAGAACCTTTCCACATGCCATCTTTCATCTCCAGAATGCACATGTTGTCCTCTATGCTAGCTAGGATACCTGTGTTCAGTCCCTGATCCCCTGAGGACATCTGTAGTCTGTTCAGATCCCCTTTGGACTTTTTCATCGTGTCCTCGAGCCTTCTTTTCCCTGTCCCTCTCAGAACCCCTCTGCTACTGTCACGATGCCTCCTGAGGTCTTAGATGTTCCCCATGTGAGAGACTGAACTGTAAATCATTTGTCTCAAAGATTGTTTGTCTAAGCGAAGAATCCTCTGGCTGCTACAAGGCCACAGAGATAACGGCTACAAGTGGGAGACTGAACTGTAAAACATTTGAAGACATCCTGCCGAGTCAGGTGCCAGTCGCGTGAAGAGTGGGGCTGGGGTCCTGGGGTCGCGTGAAACGTGCACATATGCAGGAATGCAGAGATATGCAGGTACGTGTTGTTGTCATGGAAATTGCAGCCCTGGAATGAGGATAAAAGGGACTGCCAAGACAAGCCTGGCGCGATCGCCCACCGCCGAAACATCAAAAGACTTGGACCCTCAGGATGCCACGGATCCATGGTGGTGACTATCCTTGCAACTCTGTCCCTAATGCTTGCTTAACTTCTGTCTTTTTATTCCATTCTATCCTGTCGCTACTAACTTCTCTTTTCTACTTTTGATAATAAAAAGCTGTCTGGGGTACACGGCATTTGACCTCATTTTGTGTCTTAATCTTGCTCTCGGGATCATATCGAAACCTCTCCCGACATTGGATCGGGACACCCCGTGGCCCACTTTTAGCTCCGTAAGCTCCCTTTGGACTCATTTTGTTGCAATCACACCTCTCCTAAGATCTCCGTTCCCCAAAAAGAGCATTCTTTTTCTTTTCTATGCCATCTAGGATGCTTCCTAAGACCTTCCTTGTGCTCCACAGCATTTTGGTAGCACTTTACTTCCCTTTCTATCTCTCTCATCCCTCCGAGCCTTTCGTGACCCCTCTGTTCCCAGTCACCGTGCCTCCTGAGACCTTCTTTGTGACCCACAGCCCTGTTTTAGCTATGTAGCAGACTTTGATCCTCTCTCGTTACCTCTGAACCCCATTCCTCGGGTTGGCTTGTGCCTCAGAGCGCTCTTATCATCCTGTCTGCCATCTAGGATGCCTCCATTCGGTCCCCGGCCTCCCAAGGACATCTGTACTCTGTTCAAATCCCCTCCAGACTTCCTCCTTGTGTCCCTGAGCCTTCTTTGGTCTCTCTGGCCCATTCAGGACCCCTCTAGTGGTGTCACGATGCCTATCGTTGCCTTCAAGGTTGCCCTTAGCACACTTTTAGCTTTGTAGAGGACCTCGCACCCCTCTCATTCCCTCAGAAGACTTCTTGAGTCTATATCAGTGACTCGGTCCAGTTATTCGGTCCTCTCTTCCCTCTAGCCATGCCTCTATTCATTCCCTGGCCCTCTGATGACATGTTTTCTCAGTTCAGATCCCCTCTGGATTTAATCATCATGTCCCCAGTCCTTTTTCTGTCTCTCTGGCTCCCTCGGGACACTTTTTCTCCTAGTCACGGTGCCTCCCAAGACCTTCCTTGTGCTCTACATCCATTTTGTAGCACTTTAGGTGAGGCCATCTTTGAGCTGTAGAGCACTCATTTATTCCTCTATGCTATCTAGGATTCCTGTGTTTAGTCCCCGCCCACCCAAGACCATCTGTACTCTGCTCAAAACCCAAGTTCCTCCTTGTGTCCCCAAGCCTTCTTTTGTCCATCAGACCCCCTCAACACCCCTCTCCTCACAGTCACGATGCCTCCTGAGACCCTCTTTGTTCTCCACAGCACCTTGTAGCACTTCATCTCCCTTTCCATCTTTCTTGTTCTGTCAGAGCCTGCCATGTTTCTTTGCTGCACAGCGCTTCTTTATCTTTCTCTCTGCCATCGATGGCATCTCCATTCAGTTCCTCTCTCACTCGGTCATCTGTAGTTTGCCTAGATGCCCTCCTGAGACTCCAAGGCCCCCACTGTGTCTCCAAGCCTTCTTTTCTTGCCCTGCCCCCTCCAAATTCCTCTACTCTCTCTAACGATGTCTTCCGAGTCCTTTCTTATACTCCACAGCACTCTTGTAGCTCCCTTTTGATTTTTTTTTTTTTTTTTTTTGTGCGCTACAGAGCACTCTTATCTTTTTGCCATTTAGGATGCCTCCATTCAGCCCCCAGCCCCCTGACAACATCTGTACTTTGTTGAAATCCCTGCAGAATTCCTCATTGTTACCTGTGAGGCTTCTTTGGTCTCTCGGGCCCCCTCAGGACTCCTCTGCTCCCATTGCCGAGCTCTCGTGAGACATCCCCTATGTCCCAGAGCCCTGTTCTAGCTCGGGAGGGCACTTTGCACCCCTCTTTTCCCATCAGAACCCTTCCCAAGTCCACATCTGTCACCCCGGTTGGTCTTTCTGTCCTCTCAAGCATTCAGTGCGCCTCCATTCGGTCCCCTGAGAACATCTGTACTTTGTTCAACTTCCTTTTCCGCTCATTGCATCCCCAAGACTCCTTTGGTCTCTCCGGCCCCTTCGGGACCTCTCTAATCCTTCTGACGATGCCTCTTGTTCTGTCAGAACCTCTTCCGAAGCCACCTTTGTGCTCCACAGTAGTCTTTGTTTTCTGTCTTATAGTATGTTTCTATGTGGTATCTGGTACCCAAAGATGTCTACCGTCAGCTCAGACCTTCTCTTGAGTTTTTCAGAGAAGGCGATCGCCTTCATCTATTTTTATCGACGCAGCTCCTGGGGTGTTTTTTGTCATGTTTTGCAATTCACTTTTGTTCTAGCTACTCAGGTGTTAATTAGGCTGCTTCATGCTGCTTCATACAGCTTCTGATAAATTTCTTGTATTTCCATGGGGTTTTTGTGTTTTCTGTCCTTTGGGACTCATCTAGTTCTGTTAAGGGAGTCAGTCGGAGAGGCCGTTGAGGTGACTCTAAATCATCGCTCATTTACAGTAAATAATTTACTTTGCAACCAGAGATATTTCTGAGAAGGGATTTTTACAGGATCTAATTCTGCTTTGTCATTCAGTCCTATCCAGAACGTAGTTCTGGGAGAAGTTAGGTAGCATGCATGGTCTTGCTAGAAATGAAGTGTAGCCCCATAGACTTTTTGGGGTTTTTATAGGAAACTAAAGCACATAATTTCTGATAACAACACTATCTTTGCACTTAATGAGCTACTTTCCTACATAGCTTAGTATAACATCTATCTTATTCTATCTACCCCCCAGAAAATTTAAGCTTAATTCCCTACCTGGTTGTGTTGCTGATGCAATAGATGTAGTTGTAGTAAGAGAGCAGGTATCATTGTTTCCAGTAAGGGTCGCTTTCTCTGTTCAGGGCTTTGCATGCTGTAAACTTAAGGCAGATGAGAAACTTCCCCACCGCCCTTCCGGCTGCCTTTATGCCTTTGGGTGGTTCACCCCTCCCCTTTCCCAGTGGATTGTGGGAAGGGTGGTGGGTGGGTCCCAGGGTATATGAGCCACAGCCTCTGGTTAGGGAGCTCATCCTGCTCCTGGGCTTCTCTGGTGTTAGTGCTTTGCTGTTCCTTCAGTTAATTGCAGGATTTGAGCTGGTTAGGGCACTTGGGCAGATGTGTTTTGACATTTAGAGAAGCAGAGGCATCTGCATAAGAGCTTCGGGACGAACCAAGGTTATGCAGCATATATAGTGGAAAGTATACTTGTATCCAGCTTTCTTTTTTCAGGTCAATAATTTTGTATTGAGCATTCAGGGGTAGCAAGATGGCTTAATGGTATGCTTTTTTTTATTCTAGGTGCGTTGCATGTTTTTAGAATTCCTGACTTTATTGAAGATGGAACCTTGTCTTTTTACCAGTTTTGCTGTGTACTCTGTAAGCTGCTGGTATTATCTGTCTTAATAGAACTGATAGTGAGATTATTTAGCAGGGGTTAGGGTGAGCATCTTAAGTGCATCTGCATATGGAGCTTTAGTGTTACTTGAGAAAGTGGCAGGGACTTAAGGCGTAGTGTCTTTCAGGGTATGGGATGGCTTATTGCCTTTTTCCAATTGCCCACAGAGTACCGTGTTGTCTCTAGAACCTTTGCAGCTTGTGGCAGGCCCCTTGTAGATCATAAGCATCAGGACTTCATTTATCTTGCGGGCCTGTAGCAGAGCCCAGAGTCTGTAGGAAGATGGAAGATAGGAGGTGCCTGCAGAATGTAGGGTACAGCTCAGAAGAGCAGCTCCCGAGGAGCGGCCGATGCAGGGGGTTCAGGTGATGCAAATACAGGGAAGGAGCTGTCAGGAAGGAGTGGGGCTCTTTCCCTGACAGTTCAGGAGAAGAGAAGGGGTTTCAAAAGTTTTGGGACTGGGGGATGGTTGGGAAAGGGAGGAGGGTTTGTCAGCCTTTCTCAGACTGGTTTTGCAGTTGGTTTTGGGTGTAAATGAGGTCTGTTTTGTTTTAGTCTCTCTGCAGCTGAGGGGAGGTACGACAAAGTCACCAGAGACACAGTGTAAACCACCAAGGCCTCTGTATCACAGTATTCAGGGCTGAATGTCTGATTAGTCTCATCTTGGAAAGCACTAGGTACATTAAAATACACCCTCCTGAACTCTGAGGTCTCTGCTTCTCTGTGCCTTTTACTTATTTCATTCCCAACTTAGTTTTTGCATCCATCCCTTCACCATCTATGTGGATGTCAGTCATTGTTACTTAGTGGCATTGACTACGCACTTATTTCCAGCGCAGGTTTGTCACTGTCTTAGCTGGAATTTCTTGGAGAAGAGGATGCATATTATTTGTGCTCGTAACAATCTCCAGCCGGGGGTCTTTCTCTTATTGCAGTCCTGGGCATGCAAGCTTTTTTCTACTATTGCAGTTTTGCTTTTATCCTTAAGTGTCCAATGAGGTTTGCTCTAGTATGTCATTGGCAGTACAGGCATCTGAGGGCCAGCCTGCATTCAAGGAACAGCATAAGGTTATCGGTGTTGACTGTCGGTAGAGGAAGGAAACTTCTTTCGGAGGCTGAGGTGATGAAGCAGAGTCATTTGTTTTGTTTGATTTCCATCACAGGGGCAGAGTGGGGCTGGAACATGCAAAATATGGTCCTGGACAGGGGAGCTGTCCACTGCATGGGAGGCTGTGAGAGATCACAGATATTGCTGGACAGGCATTAGAACCAGCTGCTTGGGTTGGACCAACCTGGCAGAGCCATCCTGCCACCTGAAGTAATGCATACTTCTGTACTGAGATTTGAATAGCTTGGTCTGCATTGCATTTGGCTTTTCCTCATGGAGCTTGTATTTTGGCAAGAAGCATCTCATCAAGTATTTGGGTCTGAAGGGTCTCTGTTAGATTCTTGGCACCTGTCCCCATTAGATATTGTGACCATCAAGTCATATTCAGCATCTGTCTGCATTTGGGTCTCCTGTAACTGCTGTGCAGTTTTGGATTAAGACATAGTGCAGTGTTACCTAATAGTAGCATTTTGTATGCAAGCAGCTTCCGACAGCCCAGTCTCCCGTGCTGTATATGTCAGTGCTCTCATTTGAGCATGCTGTCTACCGAGGGGTTCTCCATGCTGCAGTTCATGGAGTAATTTAGGAGTTATTTATCCATAAAGGAAGCGGATGGTGTTGTGGGCTATGACGGGGGGTGAGGTTGATTGTTCAGGTTTTGTGCTTTGTCTGTGGTGCCTGAGTATGTAAGTCAGTCACAGGGATTTGTTGGTCTGTTTTGCATGGTGGGCTCTCTTGTTTGGAAAGCAGTATATAACATCTGTGTGCATCTCTGCATTTTCCTGAGGTGGGCTTGGCATCAAAGGTTACTGTTCCCAAGTCATCAGAGATGGACCGACTATACAAGCAGGTGCCTGATGCGGTCACTGACCCTGGAGGCACGCCATGGGAGGTGAGAGGAGCCATGTTAGCCTGCTGGGGGAAAGGATGAGTTGGGCGTGTGGCTATTGGTAGAGGAAAGAAGAGGGAAGGGTGTATACTTCTTATGGGTACTACTGTTTGTCTCTTTTTAACTTGCTGATGTTGCTGACTCAGCGTGGCAGATCAGAGTGCAAAGCATGGATTAACAAGGTTAGCGGAGCGAAGAAGTCAGAATGGGGCCAGTTCACTGTTTGTTAGGGTATTTGTCAGCATCCAGTTGACTTTTGTTTTATTGTTGCTGCAGATGCACCGAAGGGAGGAGGTGAGTGGAGCACCTTGAGAAGGTAGGTTGGCATGTGACGATGGAGGGAACACATCACTATGAGTGCCTATGAGACTAGTTAACGCTCTGTTTTGAAGGTGTGAAATGACTCTCAAAAATACATGCAAAGCTGGATGTCTGCCCCTGAGTTTGTGGTGCAAGGTGAGTGATGAATGCCAAACCATAGTAGCAGTTATTTTTGAGGTGTAGAATTGTTTGTGAGCAGGTGACTGCTTCCAGGCACAACGGTCACTTTGTACCTCTTGGTTTCTAGGTGCCATGGGTGATGCTGGCTGCAACATCCGGTATTAGACGGGGAGCAAGCGGAATGCCACAGCGCTTCTGAGGGCATTGTTATGGAAGAGGTCAGCATTGACTGGTGTGATGCTGATTGATGGCACTCCGTGTTTGCAAATGATGAAGAGGATCCAGGTGATCACAGCAACATCCTAGGTAGCCTATGTGGTCTTTGCACAGGTTGGTTTCTGACCCCATCCCTCTGAAAGGCAAGTTGAGGGGCTGATGCTATCTTTGTGTGGTTGGGTGGGTGGGGAAACTGCAGGTTGGGCAGGAAGGGGTTTTAAAATTGGTGTAGCCGAAAAGGCGGTTTGAGATTGGACACATTTGGGCAGAGAGAGGGTGTGGGGTTCTTTGCAGAAAACACAAGAGTCTACCGGGCAGGGCAGTTACAACCTGTGTCTATAGTATTGTGTAGCTTTTGTAGTCTGTGTTCCATACCATACTTTATTTGGGTCTTGATGTCTCTATTGTTCTCTGTGCCCAGTGGGCACAGTAGCAATACCGAGGGTCTCACAAGCCTTGGCTCATCACTGTAATGCTTACTGAGCACTTCCTTTCTCACGTTATAAGTCCAACACACAGATCTGTCGTGCATGTCTCGTGTATCAGAAGTTCATGGATGGTCATATTTTGCAGTGGTGACTAAGGCAGCATCAGCATTGCTGCTCAGGAGCAGTCTGTCTTCCTGGAGCCCTTTTCTGGGACTTCTTCCCTGTGTCTTAACACTCTTAAGTCTTTAAGCCTAGCTTCTCACACATCCATTGTCCCAGTTGTGGACATATGTCTTTATCACAGGTGACAGCATTTGAATTTTGGGGGGCTGATGTAGATTATTCCTCATGGCCCCTTCAATCTCACCTGACGGCATCTCTGGGCTGGGAGTCATTCTTCTTGCCGAGAGTTTTCTTGGGTCTCTGGGTTGTGTTGTTTGTAGTGTTTGTGTGCAGGGTCAGCCTGTGCTTGTGTGTCTCGGTTGGAGCTGCTCTGCCTGGGTGTGTAGCAATGGCAGAGTCAGGGGAAGAATAGCAATAAGAGCATATGGTTAATTTAATATGCCTAAACTGTTTTGGCAAAGGCCGTACAGCCCATCTCAGAGCAAGTAGGCATCGGCAGCAGATGAGGACAGTAATTTCCATAGCATTTTTGCAGGCGCTAAGGGGATGACCAGCGCTGTCTGGAAGAGGCAGCTGGAGTGCTAGTAGAGCACATAGAATCTCCAAGGTGTTAAGGCTTGTATGTGTAGGGCTTAATGTTTGAGTTATGTTTCTTTTAATGGCAGGCTGTAGTTGGACTCTAGAGGGTATTCCTAAATGGGAGCAAGACCTCTGGAATTGTTAAGCTATCCCTCTGTATCCAGGTGACTCATTCAATATTGTCTTGATGAGCCATGCACCAAAGGGCACTGGGGAGGGGACAAGGTTGGCAATTTGCAGGAGGGGGATTTAAAGTTTCTACAGGGCAAAGGGCTGTCCGGGAACAGTCCTCTCTGGGCAGGTAAAGGGACCAAGTTACTGTTCAGTGTGAAGCTAGCGTGGGCAGGGCAGTTCCAGCCTGTGTCTGTTGTTGTTGTGTAGTTTTGTGTGGCCTGTCTTCTGTGCCTTAGACCTTCCTCAGGTCACAATGTGCTCTTGGTGCTCAAGGAGCACGGCAGGTGCCTCGGGCGCCATCCCTAGGGTCTCGAGTGCCTGTACTCATTGGCATAGTGCCAATCGGGTGCCGCTTTTCTTGCGTTACAAGCTTAAAGCGTGGATCCGTCTTGCGTCTTGGAAGTTTCTGAATGGTCTCTTTTATGGCATTGTTCCCAGCTGCGTGAGCAGCTCTGCTCTCTAGCCATCCATTTTTTTGCTGACTGGGACTTCTTCCCTGCATCCTTATGTTCTTAGGTCTTGATGCCAGCCTTCTTGCACATATGTCTCCTCACTTCTGAGAGTAACTTCTTGTCACGGGCCATGACAAGTTCTCCTCTTTTTCTGCGGTTGCCACAGAGCCTCCCTCACGTCACCATCACGGTCCTGTAGGTGGTCTTGCCGGAATGCATCTTCCATCTGGGTGTCATTCTTCTTGCTGAGAGTTTTCTCTCCTCTGAGGCATGTTGTTTGTATGTTCCGTGTACTGTCGGTCTGTGCATGTTTGGCTTAGAGCTGCCCTGCCCGGGGGTGTAGAATCAGGGGTAGGTGGAATAGCGATAAGAGTCTATGGCTAATATGTTGGTATGCCTAGACTGTTGAGGCAAAGGGTGTAGTGTCACCTTGGATAGAGTAGAGGTCCGCAGCAGGTGCGGAGAGTCACTTCTGTAGCATTTGGCAGGTGTCGAGGGGATGACCGGAGCCATCTGGGAGAGGCAGCTAGAGTGCTAGTTGAGCACATTGAATCTCCAAGGTGTTAAGGCTTGTATCTGTAGGGCTTAATGTTTGACTTTTAATGGCAAGCTGTAGTTGGACTCTAGAGGGTACTCCTGAATGGGAGCAAGGCCTTTGGAATTGTTAAGCATTTGCTCTGCATCTGGGTGACTCATTCAGTATTGTTTTTGCAGATGTGGAGGGATGAGCCGTGTGCCTAAGGGTGACATAGGAGAGCTGAGCGGAGTGCTGTAAGAAGGTGGGTCGGCCTGTGGTGTCAGAGCCGAGATATGACTGGTGGCTATATGACTCTGTTATGGCTTTTTTTTAATTTGAAGGCACAAAGGGAGGAATAATTGGGATATGGGCACCGGAGCTGACTCAGGCAAGGTGAGTGGTGATTGGTGGGCTGAAGTAGAGGTGGTTTTTCAGGCGTTGCAATTGCTGGTGAATTTATAAGCAACCCTTGTTGTTTGGGTCTTACAGGTGGTGCGCAAGCCTCAACGTGGCAACCCAAACTGACGGAGGCCAGGCGGCTGAGCTGTCAAGGGAAGCGAGTGTGAGATGGGGATCGGTGCGGGCAGGCTGTGGTTTTGAGCACTGTCTCACCTTGTGCCTTCTTGCTTGGGTTTCTGCAGGTGCCACATGCAGGCTCGGAGGGGCGATGCCACATGCTGACAAGCGGTCCGCGAAGGTGAGCAAGTTGTGGGCTGGGTTGATGTCTATTAGCAAATTATTATACGGCAACTCAGTGAAGTGTTTCTCTCTGGTGTTGCAGGTTCTGTGCAGGCTGCCTCTGGAATTGGCTGAGCGTTTGAGGTGAGCTGGGTAGGAGAGAGGAGGAGCACGGGGCTGGTGATTTCTTGCAAGTGCAACAGTAGTTTTGTGGCTCTTGGTATCCTAGGTGCCAGAAGTAATGACAGCTGCAGTGTCTGACTGTAATTGGCATGGAGCAGGTGAACAGAATGCCATGGTGTGTCTGAGGTGGGGGATTTTTGCGGGAAAGGTCTCTGACTGATGTGATGCTGACTGAGGGCGGTGGCGTGTGTGTGTATTGGTTTGTATGTAGGTGTTTTGGGGTTTTTTTTTTTGCTGTGTGGTGTTGTGTGTTGGTTTTTTTTTTTCAGATAATGAAGAGGAACCCGGCAACTGCAGGATTAATCTAGTGGGCTGTTTGTGATTATTCTTGTCAAGGATGGATTCAGGCTCCTGGCCCTCTGAAAGCTAAGTTGAGGCAGCAATGCTGGAGAGGGGTCGGGGGAGGGAGGGGACCAGGCTGGCAACTGCATGAAGGGGTTTTAATGGTAGTGTAGGGGATAGGGCTATCCAGGAACAGTCCCCTTTGGGCAGGTAAAGGGAGCGGGTTACTCTTCAGCATGATGCTAGCGTGGGCAGGGCTGTGCAGTTCCAGCCTGTGTCTGTTGTTGTTGTGTAGTTTGTGTGGTCTGTCTTCTGTGCCTTAGGCCTTCCTCGGGTCACAGTGTGCTCTTGGCACTCAAGGAGCACAGCAGGTGCCTCGGGCGCCATCCCTAGGGTCTCGAGTGCCTGTACTCATCGGCATAGTGCCAATCGGGTGCCGCTTTTCTTGCGTTACAAGCTTAAAGCATGGATCCGTCTTGCGTCTTGGAAGTTTCTGAATGGTCTCTTTTATGGCATTGTTCCCGGCTGCGTGAGCAGCTCTGCTCTCTAGCCATCCATTTTTCGCTAACTGGGACTTCTTCCCTGCATCCTTATGTTCTCAGGTCTTGATGCCAGCCTTCTTGCGCATACGTCTCCTCACTTCTGAGAGTAACTTCTTGTCACGGGCCATGACAAGTTCTCCTCTTTTTCTGGGGTTGCCACAGAGCCTCCTCACATCACTGTCACAGTCTCATAGGTGGTCTTGCCAGACAGCATCTTCCATCTGGGTGTCATTCTTCTTGCTGAGAGTTTTCTCTCTTCTTTGAGGCATGTTGTTTGTAGTGTTGGTCTGTGCCTGTGTGTGTTTGGCTTGGAGCTGCCCTGCCCGGGGGTGTAGAGTCAGGGGTAGGTGGAATAGCGATAAGAGTCTGTGGTTAATATGTTGGTATGCCTAGACTATTGAGGCAAAGGGTGTACAGTCATCTCAGATCCAGTAGCCATCAGCAGGTTGTGTGGACGGCTCTTTCAGGAGTGTTGTATGGGGAAGAGCAGAGTCACGTGGGAAGGGCTGTTCAGGGGTAGTGAAGCACATTGCAGCTCCAAAGTGTTAAGGCTTCTTTGTGGGGGGTTTAAAGGTTGTGGGTTTGCTTTTAATGGCAGGCTGTAGTTGGACTCTAGAGGGTATTCCTACATGGGAGCAAGACCTTTGGAATTGTTAAGCTATAGCTCTACATACCAGTGACTCATTTCATATTTTTGCAGATCCAGTGGTATGTGCCATGCACAGAATAGTGACAGAGGTGGCAAGCAGAGCACTGTAAGAAGGTCATTGCAAGGCCACTCTCCATAATCTTTGAGAAGTTGTGGAGATTGGTGGATATGCTAGAATACTGGAAGAAGGCTCATGTCACCCCCATCTACAGCAAGGGCTTAAAGGAGAATCCAGGAAATTATAGGTCCATCAGTCATACTTAAGTCCTTGGGAAGGCTGTGGAATGAATCTTGCTGGGGTCTATCAGAAGTCAAATGAAGCATGTGACTAAGACAAGCCAGCACAGATTCACCAAGGCAAATTTTGCTTGACAAACCTGATTGTCATAGAAGGCAAAGTAACCTGTTCAGTTGATGTGGGGTGAGCAGTGGACTCTGTCTACCTGGATTTCTCCAAGGCTTTCAATATGGTTTCTGACAGCCTCCTCCTAGATGAAGTCATGTGTTACGGTCTAGACAAGCCTTCTGTGCGGTGGGTGGGGGACTGGCTGACAGGCACCACCCAGAGGGTGGTGGTTAATAGCTCCTTTTCAAACTGGTAACCTGTCACAAGCAGGGTCCCCCAGGAATCGATATTGGGCCTGACACTGTTTAACATTTTAATTAGTAATCTCGGTGATGGGATCAAGTGTACTCTGAAGTCGGACAATGATACCAAACTGAGTGGGGAAGCGGACACTTTAGAGGGGAGAGCCACCCTGCAGAAATACCTGGATAGGGTAGAAGTGTGGGCTAACAAGAACCTTATGAAGGTCAACAAAGACAAATTTAGGGTATTTCACCTGGGAAAACATAATCCCAGAGTACAGCACAGGCTGGGATCTACCCAGCTGGGGAGCTGCTGTGGAAAGGGACCTCGGGTCCTGGCGGAGAACAAGCTTAATATGAGCTAACAGTGTGCTTCTGTGGCAAAGAAAGTCAATAGGATGTAGGGCTGCATGAACAAGGGCATCACCAGCAGAGATAAAGTCTTTATCTCACTGTACTCGGTGCTTGTCGGGCCACACCTGGAATACTGTGTTCAGTTTTGGTTCCCGCTATACAAAAGTCATGGACAGGCTGGAGAGAGTGCAGAAAAGGGCCAGAACAATGATCAGAGGACTGGAAATCTGGTCATATGAGGAAAGGCTGAGAGCGCTGAGTTTGTTCAGCCTCGTGAAAAGAAAGCTTAGAGGAGACCTTATCACCATGTTCCAGTATTTAAAGGGTGGCTACAAAGATGATGGAGACTTCCTTTTTACAAGGAGTCACATGGAAAAGATGAGGGGTAATGGGTTCAAGTTTCTCCTGGGGAGAATCTGATTGGACACGAGGAAAATATTTCGCAATGAGAACAATCATCCATTGGAATAATCTCCCCAGGGAAGTGGTGGATTCCCCAATGTTGGATGCTTTTAAGATTCAGCTGGACAGGGTATTGGGTCATATTGTTTAGACAGTGATTTTTGCCAAGAAAGTTGGACTAGATGATCCTTGAGGTCCCTTCAACCTGGTAGTCTATGATTCTATGAATAAGGTGGGTCAGCCTGTGGTGTTGGAGGGAAGATTAGTCTTGTGGCTATATGACTGCATAATGGTTTTTGTTTTTTGAAGGTGCAAAACAATGAGCGAAGCGGGATATGGGTACTAGAGCAGACTTAGGCAAGGTGAGCAATGACTAGTGAGCTGAAGTAGCAGTTATTTTTCAGGCGTTGTATTGATGGTTATAGTTAAAAACATAGCCTGTTGTTTGGGTTTTACGAGTGGTACACAAGCTTCAGTGTGGTAGCCCCAAATGATGGAGTTTGGGTGCTAAAGTGGCCAAGGTAAAGGAGCGGCAGATGGGAATTGCTGCAGGCAGGCTGCAGTTTTGGGCAGTATCTCAGCATGTACCTTTTGCTTTAGTTTTTCCACATGTCACGGGCAGCCTCGGAGGGGTGTAGCCACCTGCTAAGGAGCGGTCTGAGAAGGTGAGGTGTTTGTGGGCTGGGTCACCATTTAGTAGCAAAGTATTACATGGCATCTTGGTGAAGCATTTACCCCTTGGCGTTGCGGGAGCTGTGCTGGCTGCGTTTGGAATCATTACAGGCGAGCTGGGTAGTAGAGAGGAGGAGCACGGGACTGGTGATATCTCACAAGTGCAATGGTAACTTTGTCTCTTGGCATCTTAGGTGCCACGAGTGACAATTGCAGCATCTGACTCTGGAATCGGCATGGAGACAATGAGCAGAGCACTATGGCATTTTTGAGGAGGAGGGTGTTGTGGAAGAGGTTGGCAGTAACCAGTGTGATGCTGAATACCAGCACTGTTTTGTGGCTTTTTTCCCAGATGAAGCAGATGAACTGGGTGACTGCAGCAACATCCCAGTTAGTTTTTTTTTTTTTTTTTGAGGATGTATTCAGATCCCCGGCCCTCTGAAAGCTAAGTTAAGGGACCAGGGCACAGAAGGGAACAAGGCTGGGAATTGCAAGGAGCGGTTATGAAGTCAGTGTAGGGGTGAGGACTGTCCAAGAACAGTCCCCTTTGGCAAGGTAAAGGGAGCGGGTTACTCTTCAGCATGATGGTAGCATGGGCAGGGCCGAGCAGTTCCAGCCTCGTGTCTGTGGTGGCATGTACTTTTCTGTAGTCTCTTCTGTGTGTTATACCATAGTTTTCTCAGGTCTTTATGTTGCCGTAGCTTTTTGTGATCAGCAGGCACCTTGGTAGTCCTCCAAAGGGTCTCAGGGTGCATTGCCTCATCAGCATAGTGTCTGTTGAGCCCTTCTTATCTTGTCATTGTAGCTTAAAGCATGGACTTGTCTGGCATGAATAGCATTGTAGATGTTTTTGAGGGGTCATTTATTGTAGTGGCAAGCCAGGTGGTGGCCACAGCTCTGCTCTTGAGAGTTCTGTTTCTATAGTTGTCTGTAGGGGTTTCATCCCTGCATCCTTAATGGTCTTAGGTTTTAAAGCCTGGCTTCTCATGCATCCATTGTTCTGTTTTTGATGGTAGTTTCCTCTCACGGGCTGTGGCAGTCGCCTCACTTTCTTTCCCAGGGATGCTCTAGGGCATCTATGCTGTCATGGCACTGCAGGGTTTCTTTGCTGGAGGCATCTTAACTATGGGAGTTTTTCTCACTTGTGGTCCTCTCATGTCTTATGGTCACGTTGTTTGTGGTGTCTGTGTGAGGACACTGTGTGTGTGTGTGTGTGTGTGTGTCTGGGCTGGAGCTGCCCTGCCCAGGAGTATAGCAATGTTGAAGACCAGGGTAGCACAGCTTTACGGTGGTATAGTTACATGTTGAATCTGTCCAGATTCTTTAGGCAAAGACTGTACAGTCCATCTCTGGGCAAGTAGCTGTAGACAGCTGCCACAGTTACTTTAATTGTGTTTTGTGGGTGCTAGAGGTTGGGCTTTGGCCTTTTGGGAGTGGCAGTTTGCATGGTAGTCGAGCGGGTTTAGTGTTGAATTTGGCCTAACTTGTATATGTGGGGCTCAATATCTGGGGTTTGTTTTTTTCCAGCTGTAGTTAGAAGGCATATGCAAAACTAAGACCTTCGGTCTTGTCAAGCTATGGGTCAGCATCCAGTTGACTCGCTTTACAAAGTTTGATTAGCATGGTCTGTTTAGGTGGAGGTGGTTTGGGCAGGTTTTTTGGATAGTCAGTAGGTATTGGCAAGCAGGGTGTAGAGTCCCTTTAGTTGTGTTTTGCCAGTGGCCTAGGGTGATCTGGATCACTGGAGAAAATACTTAAGTGAGTCTTGCCAGAGCATACAAACTGATGCCAAGCATCTTCCCTGGCTTGCTGTTAAGAAGGCTGAAACTTTGGAATCAAATGGAGTGGCAACATTGTTTTGAAGTGTGTGGCGAGACAGTTCCAGGGATGGCTCTAGAACTGGGGCAATATGGCATCGTGGCAGGTGGGTGGTGAAACAAGTGTGTTTTGAGCGAGGGGTGGGTTGAGTGGTTGTTGAAGGAGTGTTAGCTTCTGAATGTGCCTAACCTTGTATGTGTGAGGTGTTTCACTGCAGGTTGTATTTAATGTTGAGCATAATGTTTTTTTTTTTTAAAAACCAAACACAGCTGGGGGATCTTTTTTTTTTTCTTCTCCCTGGCTCACTTGGTTTCTTTTCCCCTGGTCCTGGCCAGTCTGTGAGGTGATGTTCATTGCCAATGTTTTGGTGGAGGTTGGGCTGAGGCTGGGGTTTTCATAAGCAGGGCAATTTTTGAGGCCCCTGGAGAGTGCTGCAGACACAGGGCACTGGCCTGTTGTCACAGGCCTGTGGCAGAATGGATCAGTTGAGAGTGAGGGGTGGTTTGTGAGGTAGCTGAATGAGTGGTGTGTGATGACTGTATGTAACCTTGCATGATTATGTGGTGGTGTGTTTAATGTTTCTTGGCAGGTTGTGTGTGGAGTTGAGATTTTTTTCTTTTCAGACATTTAGGAAAACTATAATAAAAAACCTCAGCTGGGGGATTTTTCTTTTTTCCCCCAGCTGGGTTTTTTTTCCCTGGTCCCGGCTGCTCTGTGAGGTGATGTTCATCACCAATGTTTGGGCAGAGGTCAGGCACTCAGGCCAGGGTTTTTGCAGGGAGAGTGCATTTTTGATGCCCCTGGGAATGCTGTTCCTAGGGAGCACTGTTCTGGAATGTGCCATTTGTGTGTCTCTGCAGGGAGGCATGGTGTGTAGTGCATGGTCATGAGAAGATGAATGAGGATCTTGCAAATGAAGGGTGTGGTGAATTGGAGTAGGTCACCAGTGTCGTTGAGGACCAGCTTGTGAACCAGGGGGGCCTAACTGTGTGGTTTATTGGTAGGAATGTAAATTATTGTGGGGGGCTTTTGTAGTGTTGGGATGTAACAGTATTTTTTCCTTTTTATTTTTGTGTGCAGGCGTAGAAGCAGAGGGTCTGTTGAGATGAGTGGTGCTCAGCTGCTTTCTACCCAGGAATACAACTTGCAGAGGTGATCCCTCCGCAAAGACGGAAGACTTAGATGTAAAGCGGTAGACCGAGTACCTAATGGGAGCAAGAAATGTGGAAAAGACTACTAGGTAGAGAATCACAGGCACTAAGTAGTTGTGCTGACTTCTAAGGTAATGCTGAATTTTTAGAGGTGAAATGTATTTATAAAAATAATGAGTTGGAATAGAATAAATGTAATAGTAGTGAGTATTGGATCAACTAGAGAGTATATAATTGTTATCACTGTAGTAAAGGTACATGATCAAAATGAAATGTAAAAAATGGTAATAGAAATCTTACTTAGAGTCAGTAACAGACCACTGTAAACATGGTAAAAAAAAAAAAAAAAAATTACAGGCAATAATGTTTCCTTATCAGAGTCACAGTAGTAACTGTAGTTGCAAATTGAAGACACCCACTTAGCTTTGTACTGTCATGCCCATGGGTAAAGATAGCAGTTTGGGGAAAGAAAAAATGAAAAAATGTTACAGGCCTTGATGGTTCTCACTCAGGGAATATTGTGGCAATAAAGGTAGTACGCAGTAATTTAAATGAGAATTAGACATCAGAGGGTGAGTTGTCAATACCTATAGGTAACTGTAGGCATTGGCAGGTTAAAAGAAAGCATGTGCCATACTGGCTTCTAAGTAGATCTAAAGTATATCTAGCTATGTAAAGGTTTTGAATAACTTTTGAGTAGCTTGAAAGACATGCAGACAACTACTTGGGCACAATTGATGCCCAGTAAAAACCCTGATGTTAATGAGATGATAGCAAGAGTGAATTGTGTCTGAATAGGACTATAGGTGAACTATCCAACTAAGTTAGGGAAGGTGGAATGCTAATATGGTGTGTGTACTTACCTTAATTACAGCAAGAGCAAGTTATTGAAGTG